>NW_024807197.1:0-3725 GCF_019175285.1 Sceloporus undulatus | reverse complement strand
GTGTAAATTTACAGCGCTTCATAAATAAAGGTTAATAATAATAATAATAACATATACCTATTGCAAATTTGTCTTTTCCACTATTCATCCAACCATTTTTTCTTAACACCATCCTTGGCCAATGAAACACATGGGCCAAAAGAAGCAGCTTCTAACTGCATTGGAGGCATGCTATTTATATGACCTATACATCCAATGTAGTCGGAAGCAATGCCAAGGCTGTACTCCAGTGCTTTAGGAGATTATCTCAATGCCCTTTTCCATCCTTCCCTCCCAACCTCAGTGCAGGATGAAAACTTTTAAGAATGGATTTTATTGTATTTATAATTTGCTGAGATACTTGAAATTGTCTGCCACAGAGCTCTCATGTTGGATTTCATGAAAGCTCACTAGAGACTCATAAGGCCTCAGCAAGGCCAGAGGTATCTTGTACCCTATTCTGGCATCCCATATGCGATCCAGACTTCTTGGCACTTTTTGAAGGAACAGGAGGGAAGGAGAGAAAAGAGCACTGCAATAATCTCTTTAGACTGGAGTAAAAAGAAGCTAGAATAATCCGGCTCCTGGTGATGCAGTTTGGGTCCAGCAGCTGAGGCTCACTTTCAGAGCAGGCCATGCAGTCACAGTGGACCTGATCCACTTGCAGCCAGAGCAGCCTTGGGCCACTTCTTCCTACCCATGTGCTCCAAGGAACATCCAGGAAAACACTGTATTCACAGGATTTCACAAAATAGCATTTCAGAAAGAATCATTGATTGCTCAGTACTGAATAACATTTGTAGCTGGTTGTTTTTTAACCTCTCCTCTGCTAACAAAGAATTCCAGGATAGAAAATCCCTGCAAAATCTTTTATAGTAAAGTAAACCCCAGAAAAAACACCCACACAAATATGGTTGACATATTCTTTTCCACATCAGATATGTATGTAAATCCAAGTCTGTAAAAATTGGGCACTGCGCTTTTATTCCTCTTTCTCAGTACTACTAATAAATATGGGAAAGATCAAGTGGAAATGAAATGGGGATATCTGCAAATTATGAGAGATTATTTTAGCTATTAGTTATATATCCATGGTATGGTTCACTTGTTAATGCACTGACTTCTGATAGTAATAAGCACAAAGCTTGAAATCAAATGTGATCCAACAGAAAGCAGTGTTAATTTGATTATTAATTCAGTCCAGTTTTTCAGAAGGTTACATATATGTCAGCACACTCTTACATAATTTGCTGCAATAAAAGTCACTCTTATTTTTTATTTTATTTTATTTTATTTTATTTGCTATACAAAGAATAACTTTAAGAGTCCTGCTATATTAGACCAAAAGCCTATCTGGTGAAAAATTCTGTTCCCACAGAAGCCAACCACTTACTTTCCCATTTGTTTTCCCCAACAGTGTTGTAGTGGAACCAGGGTTTGCTGGGTCAACATGACAGGACCTTTTCATTGGCAGGGATAATGATGCTAGCTGCTACTCAACTCTCAGGTTTCCTTGATCTTATTTGAGGCCACAATTCTCCTTATAGTTTGGGGTAAAGGATTTTCTCAGTAACCATTTATTTTCTCAGAAACCCTATATTGTCTTAGTGTAAATTGTGCATTTGTAGATATGAACATGTCATCTGTGTGTTCATACATATACATATATCTTATGCAAAAGACATGTCAACAAAGGATTTTAAAAAACAACTTTTTTCCATGTCTACTGTATCCAGAAGAGTGAAAAGCAGCATTATACAACAATTAAATTTATGCACAGCTACTCCGAAGTGGGAAAGACTGCATTATTTCCAAAAGGGGAAACACTGGCAGCAAATGCTGGTGGTGAAGACGACAAAGATCCATGTCAGAACCTTGGTTCCCTGAATCACAGAAGAGAAGGGAATCAAATGGCTAAGATCATGTGTACAAAACTGAAACACATTTACTTATTCTAACAGTTATTAATATTGCAAACAGAAGGGATTATGTTTAGGTTTATTCTTTTCCCAAGACCTATTTTTTCTGAAGCACCCTAGATAGACTTACTCATGTCACATGCTTTGCTCTTCTGAACTCTGAAGAAACTGTCTCAGTGCTGAGCCCATTTTATAATAGGACTCATCAACTTGAGTAGCTACACTGAAGTTAAGTAAAACTAGGAACTGATTTACTTCTCCATCCACATCAAAGGCGAGCCTCCATTGAATAAAATTAATTCTCATGTGCAATATTTCAGAGGAAGAAACAGGTAAAACCACCTCAGAGTACAGTATTCCTTGAAGGCACATACATGCACACAATAGCCAGTAGTTCATGGTTACATTTTTGTGGCTCTATCTACCAAGAATATAGGTCAGTTGCATTGCACATTTTAAATATTTTCATGAATCACACACTTTAATATCTACCATTTACAAAAGGGAATTGCTGTGCTTTGAGTAAATGTCAAAGAAATGGCATTTGTCTCTTGGGAATAAAAACCAATAAATTAAACAACAATTATAATGCAGACTCCCCATGCAGTCTAACACCATTTCTGTTTGTAAATCAATGGTAGAAAGAGGAAATTGTACAACTATTATAAATCTAATCTACTGACAGATATTTTATTTCCAAATTACTTTGTGAGAAATATAATTGCTATGGCCTTATTGCCATTGCCACAAAGATTGTAGGGGAAAAATGGGTTAAGTCAAGAGAGATGCTTCTCAGGGAAGGCGAATATCTTTATTTGCTTGCTTATGTACAACATAAGGAGAGATTTAATCAAGGTAAAAGGAACCTAACTGTACAGGTCAGAGAAAAAGGTTTTGTTTAGAAATATGTAAGGATGGTGATCATGTAGTTTTAAAAGCTTATAAATACTGTACCTATTGAAACTAAAGATGGAAGATGAACTTATAAAAGATTATATAATACAGTGGGCCCAAATTTTTGGCATAATGATCAAATGGACATATGAGGAGGGGGGGAATGTGAAATATAGAAACTTTACCCTGTGTGGTAGTTTAAAAGAAAATATGTATAAAATGATGCAAAGAAGGTATTTAAGGGTGGAATATTAGGTTGCTGCTGAGTAGCACAAATTGCCAAATCAACATGGGTTTTAAAGGATAACCTAGTTTAAGGTTTTTTTATGGATTTATGAGTTTTTAAGCAATAAAAATCTATTTATGTAATTATTTGTGGTTATTTTTATTAGTATTAGCATATTCATTTCATTTTATTGTGGAACCTTGGTGGCTCAGTGGTTAAATGCTGGTACTGCAGCCATTCATTGCCTCAGGGTTGTGAGTTCGATCCGAGGCAGGGCTCCAGGATCCACTCAGCCTTCCATTCTTTTGTAAATCGCTAAAATGAGTACCGAGCTTGTTCGGGACAATTATCTTACACATTGTAAACTGCTTAGAGAATGCTTAGGTGCAGTGATCAGTGGTATAGAAATGTATACCATCTTGAGGGGGAGATAGGCAAGCCATCAACAACAGGCCTCGCCTGAAAGAAAAAGAGCCCTCCTTCCGACCACCATCTTGAGAGGGAGAGAGGCAGGCTAGCAACAACAGGCCACGCCTGGAAGACAACATTATTTTTAATTCATGTCATTTATTTATTTTTAAAATATTTTAATTGTACTTTTTGTTTATTTATTTGTTTATTAATTCCTGTGAAGCCGCTCTGAGTCCCAGTCCTGGGAGAAGAGTGGGATATATATATATATATATATATATATATATATATATATA
>NW_024807196.1:0-3725 GCF_019175285.1 Sceloporus undulatus | reverse complement strand
ATCATCATCATCATCATCATCATCATCATCATCATCATCATCATCATATTTTCTTATGTCCTGCCTTTCTCCCAATATAGAGACTCAAGGTGGTGGAGTGGTAATATTTCTAGGCCATCTCATAGAGGACATTGTCCTGGTATTTAGACACACACACACACACTTTTGCATGTCAGCAATGTCCTTGACAGAGTCTTGTGTCATAACAGAGCTCTGAGTTGGCCATGTGGTGCTATGGCATTTTGGAGGGGCCAGTGCCTTTAAGCATGTATTCTATAGTTTCTTATTTGTTATTAGCATTGGAGCCCTAGGCTAGACAATGGGTGGAATCTGTTGGTTGCTAAGCATTTTGGGCCTCTGTTCCCCTTCCTCTTGGGTAACAACTCTAGCATACCCCAGGGCCTATTTCTTGATATTAGGTCTATGGAGCAGCAACCGAGAAGCCTCTCATCTGTGCTGGCCTTGCAGCAAAGGCTAGTGTGGGCAAGAGGCTTCTTGGTCACTTCTCAACTGGCTGCTCAGTTGCTGCTCCTTTTGCACCTGGTGACTTGGGAGCAGCAACTGAGCAGCAGCCGAGATGTCCCTTGTTGTGTTCGCTTTGTGCCAAAGACTGGCATTTTCGAGAGGCTTCTCAGTCGCTGCTCGACCATCTACTCAGTTGCTGCTCCCAAGGTAACTGAGTGCAAAGGGTGAAACTTCTCCCCAGTTAGAGTTGCCATAATTCTCTACTAAAAACCAGGACAGAATGTATGACAAAATTTAGCCCATAATGTAGGACATTTAAGAAAAATGGAGGACCTGAAATGTCCTACATTTTGGGCGACATTTTATCCTACAATTGTCCTACATTTTGGTCTAAATTTTGTCCTACATTTTGTCCCGGTTTTTAGTAGAGAATTATGGCAACCCTATCCCCAGTGCGGAAGGACTTTAAATCTTTCTTCACCTGGGCAAAAAGAGGTACAGCTGGCTTCTCACTTTTTTTCCTGGTGAGGAAGGACTCTCAGTCTGAAAGAGGCAAAGGACACTTTTGAAGAATCAACTCCAGATACTCCTCCCTCTCCTTCCCCAGAGATGTGCCCTTCCTACAGAGCTTTAAGTTGTCCCCCCCCCCACAAATATTGTTTCTTCTGTTACCTTTTTTCTTGCCTGTCCAATAAAATAATGCAGGACCAGCAGCATAGCTCCAACTTGCCAGCCAAGTCCTGGCAAAATTCACAAAATTTAAGCAGGGTCCCAATGTAAAAGCTCCTTTTTGCTGCTGCTTCTCCCCCACCACCATGTGCTCTAATTCCTCATCCTACCATGGTCATAAAGGGTGCTAGTTCCCCTTGTCTTTTTTGCACACCAACACTTCGACTGAAGCTCCCTGCTGCGCTCTTTTTCCCCCTGCCCTCTGCCAACCCTTGTCCCTCACTTTCCTTCTGGACCATTCCACTGTCCCACTTTGGGAATCACTGGTCTAGAGCATTTGTTCCCATCTGACTTGTAATAAAGATAGCAGGACAAGTGGGGAAGAGCTGAGTTGGACATGAAATTTTTATTGTATTTTTTTCCTATAGTAATCTGACAATTTCCTTAAAAACAAATTATTTTGTGGAAAGTTTAAAGTTCATCCCACCCCTTTATGTACTTTACATTTCAGAGATCTCTAACTCTAATTATTCCATTGCTGTACCATGCATAGATCTTGGTGAGACTTTCCCCACCTCCCCATATTTCATCTAAACTTTAGATTCTAAATCATGGAGTAAAACATATCTATTTGCCTGTCAGATACTTTTGGTTATGTTGGATAAGACTGATGGGAGCTGCAGTCCAAAATAGCTTTGTGGGCCCAAAATTCCCTATCTCTGATCTAAATTCTTTGAATTTGCATGTGATTGTCATAGTACTATGTTATACGAATGCTCACTGTTGACAAAAATATGACAAAAATGTTTGCGAAATAGCTCGTTGTTCCTTTCTCTAACCTAAATTCCAAGAACGTTCTCAGTATTAGAAGAATCAGCTAATAATTTCTATAATGTGTTTTTGGTGGAATAATTTACTTCCTGGAAGGAAGCAACAATTCATAGTATAAACAGGGAAAGGAAAAATTGCTGAAAAGTCCAGTTAACCCCAAAAAATTTCTTCCAGAATTCATGGATTTAGGGATAGTGGGCCCTTGATGGCCTCTTGGCTTCAGTTCCAGGAGCGCTGCATGGTGGAGTGATCTCCCATCACTAGTCCCAGCTTCTGTCAGCCTAGCAGTTTGAAAGCATGCAAATACAAGTAGAAAAATAGGTACCACTCCAGTGGGAAGGTAAACAGCATTCTGTGCAGTCATGCTTATCGCGTGACTCACAGAGTAGTCTTTGACAATGCTGACTCTTCAGCTTAGTAATGGAGATGAGCACTGCCCCCAGGGACGTAGCTAGGATTTTAGGAAGGGAGGGGTCCAGACTAAGTGCCACCATTATAATGGGGCTTGAGTGCGGCGGCGCAGCAGCACACACCAGTCATTTTTCTAATGGAAGGGGGGGTCTGGACCCCAAGAACCCCCCCTTGGCTACGTCCCTGCTGCCCCTTACAGTTGGACATGACTTCACAACCTTTACATCTTTAACTTTTTTGGTTCCAAGACCCTATTGTGGATACCAAAATCTGTTGACGTTCAAGTCCCATTAAATACAATGGCATAGTAAAATGGTATTCCTTATATAAAATGACAAAATCAAAGTATTCTATTTGGAATATATATATATATATATATCAAGCTGTGGATGGTTGAATCTGTGGATAAAAAAAATCCATGGATACAGAGGCCAACTGCATTTTGTCTGTTAGCCTCATTTTTTGAATGACAAGCCCTGCCATTTGGTAACTGATTTTATATATTTTGCATACTCTAGATGAATTTGCTTTAGTTTTCTGCTGGACCTATTAGTACATAATGCCAGGAATGTTCATGGTTTCTTGCACAATACAGAAAAAATGTGCGTTATTTAAAATGTGGTTCTTAGATTTCAACAACACAGTGCTTCCCACAAGGGGGTGCCAAAATAACTTACCTTGAACATACTGATGATTGCAGAAAATGAGGCACAGTAATGTAAGCAAATTGCTGGAATTTAATTATAGTTCAGTCAAGTTGTACTTACCTTTTCACAGGGTCAGCTCAAGACCTTTTCTGCATAGGGTAGTGCAACATATGGTCATCCTCTCCATTTATTATTATTGTTTACTTAAAAACATTGTATTAGTGTGCTTCTGGGATTGCATTAAAATTATAAACCCCTCACCAAAAATTAAAAAAACTCAGAAAGGCACACTGGATAGGGTATAGGGCAGGGAGCTGGTGTTAGGGAAGATTGCAAGAGAGAGTGCAAGTCCCCATTTGTATGTATTGTGAGGATGTCTGAGAGGGAATGCTTCAAAACCAGTATGTATCTGGTTCTTCTTATGAGTGCGATTGCAATGAGAACAGAGCGCATATGACAAACTCCTCAATTTCATGAGGCACTGGTAATGATTGCATGACGATCGAGACAACCTAGATTTTTACCACTTTTTCCTTGCTATGACAGTCCACACAAAACTAGTAAGTAGAGCCTTAAGCCTACACTTATTGGGTTAGAGCAATGGCTAGATCCCTGGGTTAGACCTAAATAGTAACATGGAATAAAGGTGAAAGGGTCTGGACCAGGGGTCGGCAACCTCCGGCCCGCGGGCCAGATGCGGCC
>NW_024807195.1:0-3725 GCF_019175285.1 Sceloporus undulatus | reverse complement strand
AATAAAAACTCTTACATCATTTCCCAAAAATGAACACTTAAAAAAAAAGAAGTTACAGGACTTCCGGTTTGGCATGGTGTCCGAATAGATCTTTTCCAGAATAGCCGCTGGAAGAGATCTGCCAGCTGCGGTGTTAGGACTGCTATTTGGAGGTTTCCAAAGGCAGTCAAGAATTCCCTTCGTTATTGGGGAATCAGAGGTGCTCTCTGGAGTCTAGTTCCCGACATAAGGATAGAGAAAATAAGACCAATTTCTCTCCTAAGGTATGTCGGAGGAGACCGTGGAGCAATACACAGCCGCAACTAGTGCCGCCATTTTATGGCTCACAGGACGCATCCAACTATTTTAAAGGTTTGAAATAGACAGTAATTTTGAAAACCTTTACAGTGGATGCATTAACCTTTTGCAGTAAACTCTACCAGAATGCTTAATTAATAAAATAAAAATCTGGATCCTGACGCACTGGAAAGAACATTAAAGGAGTAATAGAGCGGCAGAAAGAGTTGGAAGGACTGACAAACGGAAACAAGTTGCAACAAAGAAATAATATTAAGAAATAAAGAAACATTAAGGACTGAGTTCCAAACGGAATTGGAGAAGACAGAGGAAAGTTTTTTTTTTTTTTTCTTTTTGGAGGACAAAGATAATATTGTAGTGGTGTCTGGCAGAGTTGAGAACAGAGGGAAGCTGTAGTTTGGAGGACGGAGGAAAATCGGGGAAGATTGGCGAAGAGGGTGGAAGAAGGGAAGGAGGCGGCGGAGAGATTAAGGAGGTCGGTTGAGGAAAGTGAGGACGAGCCGAAGGGAAGACCGAGGAAAGGAGTCGGAGGACGGGAACCAGGAGATCGGGAGCGGAGTGCGGCGGCGAGCCAGAGAAAGGAGCTGGAGGACGGGAACCAGAGGACCAGGAACGGAGAGCGGAGGAGATCCGGAAATCGGGAGTGGAGTGCGGAGACGAGCTGGGGAAGGGAGCCGGAGGACGGGAACAGAGGACCGAGAGCGGAGGCGAGCCGTGATTAGGAGTGGAGAGCGGAGGCGAGCCGGGGAAAGGAGTTGGAGGACGGGGACCAGAGGATCGGGAGCGGAGAGAGGAGGAGATCCGGAATCAGGAGTGGAGTGCGGAGACGAGCCGGGGAAGGGAGTCGGAGGACGGGAATAGAGGACCGAGAGTGGAGGCGAGCCGTGACCAGGAGTGGGGAGCGGAGGCGAGCCGGGGAAAGGAGTTGGAGGACGGGAACTAGAGGACCAGGGGTAGAGAGAGGAGAGAGCTGGGGAAAGAAGTAAGAAGAAGAGAATCAGGAGACCGGACGCGGAGAGCAGCGGCGACCCTGGGGAGGAAACTGTAGGACGTGATTTAGGAAAACGGGAAAGGAGAGAGGGATGAGTTATTGAATGAGAAGGAGGACTGAGTTGCAAGAGGTGGGAGAGTAGATGGTGGCTCAAGTTTGAAGGCTATAATATTGAATTGAGTTAAAAAAGAAGGAGATTTATTGGGAAAGTTGGGGAACTCCTAAGGGAAAGTTAATAAGTTGCCAAATAAGGGTAAAGAGAGATTAAATAAGGCTTAAAAAGGCAAATACAGACGTTTGGCGTTTTCAAGGTCATTCAACACGAGGCGCAGGGGAAGAAGACGGAAGTGGAGACATCTTATTTGTTACATCACTAATAGACAAAAGTACTCAGTACCCAGTTTAAAGATAGACTACAGAGGTTAGAGAAATTGAGACTCAGCGCCATCTACCGGTGGGAGGTGGAATTGACGTATATAAACTTATACAGACAAAATAAGAAAGGCAATTTATATATTATGGTATAGTTTAAAAGGGGGATAAATAAAGGGAAGGATAAGAAATAGCAGTTGGAACTTTAAGGTATTTTTGAAGGAATATTTTTGTATAGGGTTGGGATTAATTGTAGAAATAATTCATTAGTAACCATATAAGAAAGTGTATATTAATTCATTAATTTTGAAGATTTAAGGTTTCTGTTGGTCAAATCTGTAATATAACCTTCTGGAAACCGTTCATTTTAACATTCAAAACATCATGGCGACTAGAGCTCAGACAGCAAAGCAACAGCAGCAACAGACACAACAGCAACAGAGGAAACTATCGCAAGAGTCCATTAAAACACAAGATATGAATATGGTGCTTTTGGACGAGATAAGGCAGATGAGGCAAGAGATGAAACAAGACAAAGACGATTTAAGACAAGACATGGAGAGGATGAAGGGGGAAATTAAATTAGAAATAAGACAAGACCTTCAGGAAATTACAAAATCAATTAAAACAATAACAACAGATGTTAAACAGGTCAAATCCAAAATTAAAGATTTGGAAAGGAAAAAACGCAGATTTGGAAGAGAAATTGAAGGAAGAAACCGAGAAGAGAAGAGAACTGCAAGAAGAGAGAATGAGCCAGGAGCAGAAGAACCGGGAGAGATGTTTAAAGATCAGAGGTCTTCCTGAAGAGGAAGATGAAGATATTTATGATAAAGTGACCCAAATTTTCGCAGATTTTATGGAAATGGACAAAATGACAATGGAACTTCAGATCGATAAAGCATACAGAATTAATTCGTGGGTCGCTAGACAGAAGAAATTGCCTAGGGACGTAGTGGTTTATTTTGTAAGGACCTATTTAAAAGAAAAGATATTACTACAACATTATGAAACTAAATTAATGGTGAAAGGAATGGAACTGCAATTGCTGAAGGATGTCCCAGGATCAATCTTAAGGAAAAGAAAAGAATACGCCCCTCTGACAAGAAGACTGCGAGACATGGAGGTAAGATACAAATGGGAAAACCCTGAAGGGATCTCCTTTCACTTTAAACAAGGAAGAATTAAATTAACAAATGTCCAAGAGGCAAAGAAATTTTTGGAAGAACTAAATGCAGAAACGGACCAGACCACCGAAGAGAGATTAGAGGAATTGAAGAAAAAGTTCCAAAAAAGGAAAGAAGAAAATGAATCGAAGAAGGAAGAAGAATCGGAAGAGATAGGGGAAGAGAAATCAATAAGTGACGAAGAAAATCCTTAAGAGACAGGATAATCAATAAGGAAAACGTATAAATATTTATAAAATAGAGAATTTATAAAAGAATAAATGATGAATCGAACTATAAAATATTTGACCTGGAACGTAAGAGGACTAAACAGCCCACAGAAGAGAAAGATTGTTTATCATTATTTAATCAAAATGAAAATGGACATTTTATGCTTACAAGAGACACACATCAAAAATTCAGAACTGAAATACCTGCACCAGCCTAAGTTAGGGAAGGAATTTATATCAGCTTGCAATAAGAGGAAAAAAGGAGTGGTGATTTATATTAAAGAAGGGATTAAATCTAAAGAAATTTTTAATGATCCACAAGGAAGATTCATCGGGATAGAGATTGAACATCAAACAGGCAAAACCTTAATCGTTGGATTATATGCTCCAAATGAAAAGAAAGAAAACTTCTTTCATAATTTGACAAAGATCTTAACGAAATATGACTATGAACATACAATCGTGATGGGAGACTTTAATGGGGTAATTGACCCACAGATAGACAGGAAATCGACAAAGATAATAAAGAAAACACAAGGCAAGTTGCCAAAATCTTTTTTTGAATTTAAAGAATTAATGTCGCTAATGGACACATGGAGATTGAAAAAATGGAACGGCAAAAGAATACACATATTATTCAGAAGTGCAAAAATCATGGTCAAGAATAGA
>NW_024807194.1:0-3725 GCF_019175285.1 Sceloporus undulatus | reverse complement strand
TGGCCTTTTTAGCTGTATACTGTATTGGTTGTGAGTCATCTCCTAGTGCCACACAACATGAAGCATCCTCTGCAGTTAGCTTGCATCTTGCTATGTGCTCTGACTCAACAGTCTATGGCAGCCTCACAGGAAATGATGGCACTTTTCAATTAATATAGTTTTACACATATTTATTGGAATATTTTTCAACTGCCTGATTATCTGCTTCCACTGATTTCCTCATGGAAGTTCCCCTAGAATCTCTTCTTTGCTAACTCCTATGAGTAAGGATACAATCATTATATGGATTTGGGGGCATCCAGAACAGTGTCATGCTCATGTCACTCACACCAACTTTGTTAATTTAACCTGAAATAGGGAGGGGTGAACGTGGGGCTAAATCTTAGGGTAACACCTTCCTCTCTTAACGCTGAGATTCAGTCTTGTATGTCATTGTCCTTGTTTACAGAAGAATATGTCAGTCATGAGAGAGTCCACACAAGAAAGAAGTCACATAAATGTCCGCATTGTGGAAAAAGATTTGCCTACAAGTCAGTCCTGGTCAGGCATCAGAGAGTCCACACTGGAGAGAAGCCATACAAATGCCAGCATTGTGGGAAATGTTTCTCTCAGAAGTCAAACATAGTGAAACATCAGAGAGTCCACACAGGAGAGAAGCCATTCAAATGTCAGCATTGTGAGAAACGTTTTTCTTTGAGGTCAAACCTAGTGACACATCAGAGAGTCCACACAGGAGAGAAGCCATACACATGCCAGCATTGTGTGAAATGTTTTTCTTGGAAGTCATACTTATTGATACATCAGAGAGTCCACACAGGAGAGAAGCCATACAAATGCCAGCATTGTGGGAAATGTTTTTCATTGAAGTCAAACCTAGTGACACATCAGAGAGTCCACACAGGAGAGAAGCCATACAAATGCCAGCATTGTGGGAAATTTTTTCTTCTAAGTACGAGACCTAGTGAAACATCGAGAGGCCACACAGGAGAGAGAATTTACAGCAATCCCAGTGAACTAACATTATATTTGTCAAGAAGGAGTACAAAGAATATATTTTTAATCCTGGTGTAATAAGAAAAGGCCCTTATGATTTTATTCGCTTTGTCTGTCCGTATGTCTGTTTATGTTTTAATGTCATATTTTGTTAAGTTTAGGTTTTAATTGCTAATAGTATAGGTAATTGCTTTGGGTTGTATATTTGTCGTGGGTTGTGGATTGTGGTATAGGTTAGGTAGCTGAGGGGTGGGATTTGTTGCAGCTGAATAGAATAGTTAAGGGAATGATATCTTTTGCAAAGTGTGAGATGTTGTCTGAAGAAAATTTTGGGGTATTAACCGAAAGGGCAAGTTTCTGGGAATGGCAAAGGGGGCCTTATTACCTGTGGGGCATAGACTGTGGGAATTGGGGGTGAGGCTAGGTTTGGAAGAGGGTGATGTTGAACATTTGTGGTTTTAATGTATTGTTTGTATTGTAGTGGGCAGTTCTGGCTTAAACACTGGATTTCTGTGTGTTC
Organism: Sceloporus undulatus; assembly: GCF_019175285.1. Taxonomy (NCBI): domain Eukaryota; kingdom Metazoa; phylum Chordata; class Lepidosauria; order Squamata; family Phrynosomatidae; genus Sceloporus; species Sceloporus undulatus. Next base: position 2,212 of record NW_024807194.1, on the reverse strand, counting down.
TCAATAAAGTTCTTTGCTGTTTCAACACACTGGACTCTTTGATGCACAGAAGTTCTGAATTTGCCCAAAACTGAACCTTTCTTCTCTCCTCAGTCTTCAACTCCATTCCCAGCCATAACAACAGAAGGGGCACACACACATATGTGCACAGAAACACACAAACATACAGGATACACAGAGAGAGCTATATTTCAAAACTAATGCCTTCCTTTCCTGGTTTTCCCTCCTGAGTCCAGCTCTGCACCTTGGCCTCCATTGCAATCTCCTCAAAGGAAAAAAGGAGGGAAGGAAGGGGAGGCCGCTGAACCCCCAGCACATACCTTCCTTTCCTGCAAAGGCTGTCAGCAGAATAAGCAGTAGCATCTTGGTCCTGGCAATCCCTGCGAATGCTGAGGAGGGGCTTTTGGGGGCATCTATGTATGCACAGTCTCAGCCCCTGAAGCCATGACTTTCCTCATAGTCTGTTCTGAGGAGGGAGGAAAGTGGGGAGAGCCCTTGTTCATTCAGAGGAATGGCTGGAGGGTCTTCTGGGGGGCCCTTGGAGGGTTATAAGAAGGAAGGAAACCCCTCGTCTTCTGCCAAAGAAAGGCAGGGGGCCTGCCAGGTCTCCTCTCCCTCTTTCGTTCCCTGCCCCCTACTAGGAGGTTTCCTTGGGTCCCAGGTACTTGGGGGGTTATTATGAGAATTGACGCCGTGGGGACCATTGGAGAGAGGCATGGCCATGGAGGGGAGGGGGTTTTGGACTTCATCTCCCAGAAGCCTCAGCCAATCACCGCACACATGCAAATTTCCTTCCTACCTCAGTAGTCTACAGCCAATCTGAATAGGCTTCCAGAGCCCTACAAAGGCTCCTCCTTCCTCTTTGTCCCTCAGCCAATCACCATCCACATGCAAATTTCCTTCCTACCTCAAAATGCCCTCCCTGGCAGCTTGGCCAATGATCTGAGATTCTGGGAGCTGAAGTCCAAAACATCTGGAGGGCTGGTGTTTGAGGACCCCTACTTTAAATGCTAAGACCTGACTTGGATGCCAGCATTACTGCAGAGGCCATAGGTCAGGAGTCCAGTGACTCTGATTAAGATTATACTGGTTCAATTTGAATCTGTGAGTACTAAGGAGGTGGTCACGCTCCCTGGAAATGAGAAGAAGACAACTTTTCCTCTGGATCCTTGCCCTTCATGGCTTGTCCTCCAAGGAGAAGATGCTCTTAGGACTCACCTGAGATATATCATAGATGCATCTCTTAGGGAGGGCTATTTTCCATTTTGCTTAAAAGAAGTGGTGTTATGGCTGTTTATGGAAAAGCCCTCCCTAGATCCCTTGGAGATGAACAATTACAGACCGGTCTCCCATCCTCTATTTGTAAACAACATGATTGAGAGGGCAGTTGCTCTTCAACTCCAAGCGGTCTTGGATGAAACAGATTATCTGGACACATTTCAAACTGGCTTCAGTGTGGGATACGGAGTCGAAACTGTTATTGCTGCCTTAGTAGATGATCTTTGCTTGAGCATCGACATGTGAAGTGTGACCCTGTTGATGCTTTTGGATCTCACAGAGGCCATCGACCATGGCATCCTTATGCCCACACAGATGGCAACCCTTGCAAGTGATGAGGGTGCCGCAGCTGCAGCACACCCACCAGACGCGGCACATAACGGTGATGTTGCAGATGTACCACCTCCAAACGGGGTGGCGCAACTGCAACGTACCTGTGCCATCGCTGGCTCTTTGGGGTGGCAGAAGTGCACTGCAAAAAGGAGCCACTTCCGTGCGCTCCTTTTTTGCTCTGCAACAGCGCTGCTCAATTTGGTTGTTGTGGCGCTTCTGCAGAGGAAAGAGTGGCGCCGGGGACACGCCTCTTTCTGGCGGCCTGTACCCCACCTTAGTATGTTTCACAAGTTTTGTTGCTTGTAAATATTTGTATTTGTCAAGTCTCTTCATTGTATCTGTGTTATTGTTGTTGGTCCTATGTGGTTTTTTTTTTTCTTTTAGCACCAAAGTTAAAAAAATATATAGTGTCCTGAAATCTAGAAAGCATATCCAGGAGAAGGTGTTTTGGCCACACTGTAAACAATAACATCCAAAATGTACAAAACAATGATGCCTTTCTCCTGTTTGATTTTTAACACTTTTGATCATAGAATTGTAGAGTTGGAAGAGACCGCAGGGGCCATCCAGTCCAACCCCGTTCTGCCATGCAGGAACTTTC
>NW_024807193.1:0-3726 GCF_019175285.1 Sceloporus undulatus | reverse complement strand
AATAAAGACCATTTTTCCAAATCCTTTTTGATTTCTTGCCAAATTTTTTTTATAGTTGTTATCAAATAAGTCGCTGTTTTTCTTAGTAATACAGATTCCCAGATATTTGACTTTTTTTTGTATTTGTATTCCCAGTTCTTCTTGCAATTGCATTTGACTTACCTTCCTCATATTACATGTAATTAGCGCAGACTTAGCCCTGTTGATCCTGAAGCCAGCGCATTCTCCAAATTCATCTATAATTTGTAGTATTTTTTCCGCACTATGCAGGGGATCCTCCATCACTATTACTAAATCGTCTGCATATGCCATTATCTTAAATTCTTTACCTTTAACTCGGACTCCATGTATTTCTTTTTCTTCTCTTATGAGGTTACACAAAATCTCAATACACATTACAAATAGTAGCGGTGAGAGAGGACATCCCTGCCTAGTTCCTTTCTCTATTTTAAAATAATCCGTTTTACTTCCATTAACTATAACTTTTGCCTTCTGTTCTGTATAAATTTTCTCTATCCACTTAATCCAATTGTTACCTAAATCTAATTTGTACATCAATTCAATCATATATTGCCAATTTACGTTGTCGAAAGCCTTTTCTGCATCCAGGAACAACAGTGCCAAGTCTACGCCCGGGTTTTTATCATAGCGTTCAATGATGTCAATTACTTTCCTAATGTTATGTTTGGCATGCCTACCTGGAAGGAAACCGTTCTGATCTTCATTAATCCAATTCTTTAGAACTATTTTTAATCTTTCCGCTAAAATGCTAGTGAATATCTTATAGTCTGCATTCAAGAGTGAGATAGGTCGATAATTTTGGGGATCAGCCGGATTTTTGTTTTCTTTGGGTATCAATACAATGTCTGCTTCTTTCCATGAGTTTGGTATCCCTTTATCCTTAATTTCATTTAGTAGTTTGTGTAATGGGTCAATAATTTCTTCCACAAATATTTTATAGTATAACATTATAAATCCATCGGGACCAGGTGACTTTCCATTTTTTCCTCTTTTAATTGCCTCTCTTACTTCCTGTTTGGTGATTTCTCTATTGAGTATATCTTTATCATCATTTCCTATTTTAGTCCAATTGATTTTGTTCCAAAGTTTTCCCATTTTTTTCCTTCTGTTCTTCATTCCACTCTTTCCCTTGATATAGTCCCTTATAAAAATTTTGTACAATTTGCTTAAGTTTAGCTTGCTCTGTATGCACACCAGATTCATCTTGCAATTCCATAATTGTTTTCCCTTCTCTCATCTTCTTAACTTTATAAGCTAGGAGCTTTCCAGTTTTGTTCCCAAACTCAAAATATTTCTGTTTCGTATATTTTAATTTTTTAACTACTTCGTCTGTAGTTATCTGATCTAATTGTTTCTTTAAGAAAAATATTTCTTTTTGAATTTTCCTATTTTGTGGTTCTTTGATCTTGGCCAACTCTTTCTCTTGAATTTTCTCAGATATCTCCTTAATTAAGTTGGTTTGCTTTTTCTTTCTTTCACTACTTTTTTTTAATAGGAATCCCCTGACCACTGCTTTTGAAGCATCCCATACAGTATTTAAACTTACATCCTCTGTTATGTTTTCCTTAAAGAAAAGCTTGAGCTGCTCTTTCACTTGCTGTGTAATTCTTTCATCCTTGATTAGATACTCATTCATCCTCCAAGAAAATTCCCTTCTTCTAAAATCAAGTTCTAAATAGATTGGGTTGTGATCAGAAATTTTATTTATTCTAATTTCAGCTTTTTTTACATTCATCCATAATTCTTTAGAAATAAAAAAATAGTCAATTCTGGAGGCAGAATTATGAGGGTGGGAGTAAAAAGTAAATTCTTTGTTTGTTCCATGTAGTTTCCTCCAGGGATCAATCAGCGTTAGAGTTTCCAACATATCAAATACACTCTGGGGGAGCTTCCCTTGTTTAACATCGATTTTTTTATGAGATATTCTATCCAACAGGGGATCCACCACCCCATTCCAATCTCCCATGAGTATGTGTTGGTCATATTTTAAATAATTTAACTTCTTTGCCACATTTTTGAAAAACTTTGACTTGTTTCCCATTGGTCCGTATATTCCCACAATTAAGATTTGCTTCCCCTCCCACTGTATCTCAATTACTATAAATCGTCCCTCTTCATCACTCCAGATTTCTCTAGCTTTAATTTCTTTTTTTGACAAAAATAGCTACTCCGTTTTTCTTACTACTTCCTGCTGCGATAAAAGATTGTCCTAATTTGGGATTTCTCAAATATTTTTCTTCCTTTTTCCTAATTCTTGTCTCTTGAATACAAGAGATGTCATATTTCCCTTTTTCTAATGTGTGGAAAACCTTCTTTCTTTTATAGGGGGAGTTCATTCCTTTTACGTTCCAGGAAAGTAATTTCATTATATGTTATAGTTTCTCTCAAACTTTATTTCTCTTTATAAAAGCGTGGTTCCGCTTCTTCTCTCTTCCTCTGTTTCTTCCCCTTCTCTTTGGCTTGTCTCTTCGGTTTCCTTTTCTTCCCGTAGTCTTCCTTCTACTTCCCCTATCAGATCTTCAATATTTTCTTCTTCCAGGAGAAGACCTCCCACTGCACCAAGCAGAGCTTCCTCTCTTGTGTCTCCTTCCCTTTCATTCTGTTTCTCCTTGTCATCTTCTGGGTTTTGTCTTGCTTCATCATCATCTCTTCGTTTGCCTCGTCTATCATCTTCTTCTTGCTTTTTTGTGTCTTTGTTTTGAGAACTTTCTCCCTCCTCATCTTTTCCTCTTTCTTCTTCTCTAAACCATCTATGGAAAAAGGATCTTGCTTTTTCAATCGTATCGATTTTCACTTGTTTTTGTTTCCACGTGAAGGAAACTCCTTCTATTGGTTCCCAGCGGTAGCGGATATTTTTCTTTTGTAGCATCCTTGTAAGTACAGTGTATTCCTTTCTTCTACGCAGCACCTCTCCAGGGACATCTTTAAACAACATGATTTCTGCCCCGTCGATTATTAGCTTCTTTTCATAGCTGGCTTGTATTATTTGGTCCCTAATCCTCTCCCTAGTAAAGTAAGCCACTATGTCGCGCGGTACATTTCTAGTTCTAGCGGCCACTGAGCTGACGCGGAACATCTTGTCCACGTCCATGTCCAGATATTCTTTGGGACAGTTTATTAGTTTGGCTAGGGCTGGTACAATCTCTTCATATAAGTTTTCATTTTGTCTCTCCTTCACCCCTCTTATCTTAATGCATTTCCGTCTATCTTTGATTTCTTTCATTCTAACAAAGTTTCTTTCCTGCTCTACTGTTTGTGTAAGGGTTTTAGTTACATTGTCAATCTTTCCCGTTTTAATTTCCAGCTGCTTTACTTTGCTTTCCAGAAGCTTCATATCCCTTGCCACTCCTTTTAGGGTGTCTTTCAAATCATCAATATCCGCTTTAAAGTCCCTTCTTAGTTCTTCCCTTGAGTCTTTTATTTCTTGTCTTATATTTTTTTCCATTTGTTGCATTGCCTCCAAGATTTTACTATCTAAGCTTTTAGGCTCCAATGAAGTTCTCCGCCCCTGTATTTGTATCTGCTTAAGTTCCTGTTGTTGATACTTTCTTTCCATATCTCTTGTTCTAACCCCTATTTTTTTCCATTATGGTGTTATTAAGTTGTTCTATTTTGGCTTCAAGCCAACCTTCTACAAAGGATCCCCTCAAAAAATGATTTTGACACAGGCTTAACCATGCACTTACACCAGATTATGCAATTTAC
>NW_024807192.1:0-3726 GCF_019175285.1 Sceloporus undulatus | reverse complement strand
GAGGGAGCAAGCTTGTTTTCTGCTGCTCCAGAGACTAGGACCCGGAATAATGGATGCAAGCTGCAGGAAAGGAGATTCCACCTCAACGTTAGGAGGAACTTCTTGACAGTAAGGGCTGTTCGACAGTGGAACAAACTCCCCCAGAGTGTGGTGGAGTCTCCTTCCTTGGAGGTCTTCAAGCAGAGGCTGGATGGCCATCTGTCGGGGACGTTTTGATTTGGATTTCCTGCATGGCAGGGGGTTGGACTGGATGGCCCTTGTGGTCTCTTCCAACTCTACGATTCTATGATTCTATGAAAGCTCATGCTGCCAACTTCTTTATTTCAGTTAGTCTCAAAGGTGCTACAAGATTTCTTTACATACATATTGAGGGAAATAACAGTACCATACTATTCTGCTTTGGTCAGACCTCATCTGGAATACTGTGTCCTGCTCTGAGCACAACAATTCAAGAAGGAGGTGGACAAACTTGAGAGGAGGGCAACCAAAATAATGAAAGATCTGGAAACCAGCCTGCATGAGAAATGGCTTAGGAAGCTTGGTATGTTTAGCTTGGAGAAAAGATGTCAACTGGAAGATGAAGAAAGTTTATTTTCTGCTCCTCCTTCTCTCAATGTGGAAACTATAGTCCTGTTGATTATGTGTGAAGCCTTGTGCAACCAATCATATATTTAAAGATTGCTTTCACCATGTCTCAGTTTTCACTCCTCCAAGCTTAAACATACCCAGCTCCCTACGTCATCCCTTCTAGTGATTGGTTTCCAGACATTTTGCCACCTAGGTTAGCCTCTACTAGACATGTACCAGTTTGTCAACATCTTTCTTGAATTGTGGTGTCCAGAACTGGACACTACATACCAGATGAAATATAACCAAAGTAGAATAAAATGGTAGTATTACTTCCCTTTGTCTTAATATTATATTCTTCATTCTCAGCAGTGCTGGAAATTGTATAATAAACTCAATTCATTGTATGGCAACTGTGTGAATAATAACATAGCAGAAGAATATATTGTGGCTTTCTGAGGATAGTTTATTTGATTTAATGGATTGTCCCATGAGCAGTTCCAGTTCCATGTTATGCAACATGAGATAGCCCAGAGTAGCTCATACATTCAACAATTTGACCTTTGAGCTGCTTTTATAAATGACTGTGTATTCTTTGCTTTTTTAAATTATATATATATAATGATTTATTGCCTTGATGTTTTGTTGAAATGCAAAACCACTCCAGGCTTGGAGAAGAGAGTGCTTGGAAAGTGTAGTTCACTCTCAATGCCATCACCAACTTGTTTTGAGAAGAAAGATTAGACAGGGAGAAATGCTTATGTAAAAATCCTTAAAGGGTTCAGGTGAGCGTGGATGGAAATCTTGAAAGAAAAATCAAAGAGAAATTGACTGCTGGTGGCAAGACAGACAGAAAAACTGTTTGGCCTGTGAATTGGATTATTTCCTTTTGGATAAAATATAGTATTGTGACCTTCTTGACCCCATTAGTAGAAATATATTATGGACATTTTCATGTGTGTGTGTATTCAAGTTGCCAATTAACTTATGGCAGCCCTGTGAATTTCATCTATACTGTAGAAATGATGCATTTTCACCATTTAAAGTGCTACAGCTGTGGTAGTTCAAATGCTGTCAAACCACACTGCTTCTACAATGTAGGCGCACCCAGAGTTAACTGGGTTTTACCTAGATTCCCATCATACCCATTTTCACAATCAGATGTCCCCAAAGAACTGCTGACCTGCAGTCCAATCCCTTCCTGCCCTGTTGTCCTGCTCTCATGCTGCAACAGAATGCAGAGTACCAAAGGTTTAGTAGCAGAAGGAACAAGTGGTGTCAGATAACAAGCAGTCTGATGTCAGGAGCCATAAATCAAAGTAGAGCACAAGTAAAAGTAGCAAGATATCCAGTCAAGTAACAGTCTAAGGTCATAAATCACAGGGTCTATCTCACAGCAGACATGGGCTGAGAGAGAAAAACCAAAGTTACTTCCACCAAACCAAATGGGGAAAAGCCCCACCCAAATTTTAAACCCTATTTCGAGAGGGCATTCTCCAGTTGTGTGCATGCAGCTTCTTATTTCACCTGCAAGGGAGGGACTGTGTTTGTGCAAAACACCAAAGCCTCCACCTTTCTCAAGGACTTGGAGCTTTCTCTCCTACCTTCTACTCCTTCTCTGGAAAACCCAGGTGGCTGTCAGGCTGAGCTGACTGTGGAAGATCTGTTTTGTCTTCTGAAGCTGAATTCTTAAGAGTGGGGAATGACACCTGCCTCTTTAAAGCCACAAGGGCCCATACCTTATGACACCAGAAGGACCTATCTCCTTTTCTCAAGTTTTGGCCCTGAACTTGCAGGAGATGGGATGCTATTGACCTGCCAACCCTATCTGAACTTTTATTGGACATCATTTGAGTAGCAGCTGGTGGGATATCCTCGGTTGTAGCTTCCCAGGCTAGATGAAAGCAAACCAAAGCACATCATCTGATAATGAAGCCATTGGGGGAGATCCTTTTCAGAGACAGGTAGTACCATTGTGCATGCAGCTGCTATTGGATGGCCCAGTAGCTTCCCTGTTCAATAGGTGTGCAGAGCTCTCTGTGACGGGTTTGAAATGGAGCTCGTTTTCCTTTCTCCCTCTTTCAACAGTTGGAAAGAATGAGGTGCACACTGGAATCTGGAGTTTATTTTTAAAAGGCTACTGATTTTGACTCAGATAACACTTCCTCAGCATCTGTGCATTATTGGCTTCAGGGACTATTTTAAAAATCCTCCAGTTTCTTCTAAAACAAAAGGAAATAAAGAAAACACCTACTTGCTGTTCGCCTTTTCCTATTTCTACCCATTCATTCCTCTTACCTATTCAAATACCCTGGAGAAAAGCCAATTATTGAGGCCCAAACTAGACAACTGTCAAAATGTATAGCTTCATCATAGAAGAAAATCTTCAGGGTTCTGGGGATTTTTTTTGGGGGGGGGGTATTATTTATGTGAACAATTTAATTTCTTTCTATCCATCTAATGATCATTTCAGGAGAAACCACTTCAACTTGCATAATTTAAATTGGCATTCATGTTGGTTGTGCTACACTTTGTTGTTGTTGTTGTTGGATACCAACATTTTGCAATCAATTCTAGATCTTCAAATGTAGCTCATTGCTTGGTATCTCACTGTGAAATGGGGAGAGTGCACACAGTGGTTCTTCCTGCAATTCCAGAAAAACAAATAATATTGAAGGCACAGACAAATAGTTATACACCATCCCCAGAAAATACAAATGCATGCCTGGATACACGAGTACATCTACACTGTAGAAGTAATGCAGTATGACAGTACTTCGACTACCAGAGCTCATTTCTACAGAATCCTGTGGTTTGTAGTTTTGTGAGGTACCAGCACTCTTTGGCAGAGAAGGCTAAAGACCTGGTAAAATTACAAATCCCAAGATTCCATAGCATGGAACTGCAGTACAAAAAGTGGTGCCAAACTACATTCTTTCTACAGTGCATTATTTATAACTGACATGCACCCCATGTCAGTTGGTACCAAATAGAGTACATCCATTTAATGAATTATTGAATGTTGGAGCAACTGATTCCACAGCCAGCTCAGCCTGACAGCCACCTGGGTTTTCCAGAGAAGGAGTAGAAGGTAGGAGAGAAAGCTCCAAGTCCTTGAGAAAGGTGGAGGCTTTGGTGTTTTGCACAAACACAGTCCCT
>NW_024807191.1:0-3727 GCF_019175285.1 Sceloporus undulatus | reverse complement strand
GTACTTTTACATGCTTTCAAACTGCTAGGTCAAGGGTCGGCAACCTATGGCCCGCAGGCCGCATCCGGCCCACAGGCACCATAGGAGCGGCCCCAGGCCGTCCCTGCCACCGATTGCTGCTGCCGGCGCACTCCTTCCCCCCGCCCTGTGGGGAAGCCTTGGCCCTCCCAGAGGGTGGGGAGAGGCAGTGGGGCCGCGGGCCTGTGGATAGGGAGGTGGGGGTCCGCAGGAGGAGGAGGAGGAACAGGGAGGAAGGAAGGAAGGAGCAGGAAGAGGAAGGAGGGAGGAGGAAGGAGGAAGAGGAAGGAGGAAGGAAGGAGCAGGAGGAGAAGGGAGGGAGGAGGAATGAGGAAGAAGAGGAGGAAGGAGGAAGGAAGGAGCAGGAGGAGAAGGGAGGGAGGGAGAAGGAATGAGGAAGAAGAGGAGGAAGGAGGAAGGAAGGAGCAGGAGGAGGAGTAGGAAGAAGACATGCACTCTTTCTGAAGGTGAGACAGTGTGACTTTCCAAAGTGCATTTCTGCATATTTTCAGTGCTTTCAATGCTGAAAGGTGTGCTTTTACAATGAGAGTGGTAGTGATGATGATATGTCAGTTTGTGGGACATGCAGTCTTTCTGAAGGTGAGACACTGTGACTTTCCAAAGTGCATTTCTGTGTATTTTCAGTGCTTTCCATGCTGAAAGGTGTGTTTTTACAATGAGAGTGGTAGTGATGATGATATGTCAGTTTGTGGGACATGCAGTCTTTCTGAAGGTGAGACACTGTGACTTTCCAAAGTGCATTTCTGTGTATTTTCAGTGCTTTCAATGCTAAAAGGTCTGCTTTAACAATGAGAGTGGTTTCGGCCGTCCCCTTCGGCCGAAAGGGCCCCTTGGAGCCTGTTCGGCCGAAGGAAGGGGCCAAGGAGGAGAGGGCAAGCACATGCCTCCTCCTCCCCGCAGGGCTTTGGCAGCCCTGAGGTGTCCTTCGGAGGACACCTCAGGCCTGGCAAAGCCCTGAGGACAGGAGCAGGGGCCGTGCACCTGTTGTTCCTGCCCCTCATGGGCCCCTACTGGTTCTCTGGGAGGCAGCTGGGGGCCAAGGAAGGGCAGGAGGAGCAGGCGCACGCCTGTCACCCCCTCTCCCAATCCCCCCCCCACTTCTAGCTGTCTCTCAGACAGCTGGAGGTCAGGAAAGGGAGCAGAGAAAGCCCCGCCCCAGAGGGTGGAAGCTCTGCCCCCAGCATGTGGCCCCGCCCCCAGAGGGTGGAAGCTCCACCCCTGGTATGTGGCCCCGCCCCTGGAGGGTGGAAGCTCTCCTCCCCGCTTCGGCCCACCAGTTGTCTGAGGGACAGCAACCCAGCCCCCGGCTCGAAAAGGTTGCCTACCCCTGTGCTAGGTTGACAGAAGCTGGGACTAGTGACAGCAGCTACAGTAATCATGCAGCACTTTGGCCTCAAACGGACAATCTTCAAACCTTATAGGTGAAATATGTCAACATTTAAAACAGAAAAAATAAATAAATGAGTGATGTTTGTGATTTTTACTGAGATGATTCTAATAGTTTAAGTATTTTCCAGCTTTAGAATCACCTTTTAACCTAAGATAGCAGTAGAACATCTTGTTTTCTTTTTTAAAAAACTCTGCAAACTGGAGTTTATCTATGCTAACAGAAGGCAACACCATTCTTGTACATTACCACCGCAGTCTTGGAACCATTTGTAGTAAACTGACAATACTTCCTACTTGTAACGATAATGTATTCAAAATCCAGTGGGCGTTGCAGAGGAGGGTCAGGAGTAAATAGAAAAAAAATAACCTAAAATTTTGTAGAATGAATGAGAGTGGCAGAATGACATCACAGTTCTTGTTTCACAGGGTAAAAACATTATTCAAACTGCGTCCTATTTACTGTTGCTCGAAACACATGGTGATAGCTCGCTATTAGCAAACAGTTTAGGACTTCCCATGGAGAGAGAATCAGTCTAGCAGATGGCTCACATATCTCACTATTTTATTTTTTTAAAAACCCACTTTTTGTCAGTCTCTAAAGCTCTGTATTGCTTAAGAATGTTACATATAATGTCAACAACCTGATGCATGATTTCAATTACATTTCATCCCAAGATTTTCCTATTAGTATGGCATACGGCTGGTGCAGCAGATACAATACTACATGCTGCATTTAGAGACCAAAGATTGCACACTCCTGAAATCCCTTGAGCCTCCCCCCACCATCTATCAGTCATCAGCCTGAGAAATCTTCCTACTCAAGGTAATTTAGATCTTCTCAATAGCCCACTTCAGCTTTAAGCATCCTTTTAAAAGCACCGTAAAAGAGAATAAAAGGAATCAAAAGAATAAGAAATTTCCCATTATTATCTCTATTTCTTGAACTATCGGATACAGCTTGTTACTTCAAAGGAATATGCGTATAGGGTGAACCATACATGCTTCTCTAAAAGATCCAGGCATAGGGTGAACAATGCCCATTTGCCCATTTACTTTGAGATTTGTGTATGTGTGTGTGTGTGGGGGGGGGGGAAATGGAGAGGGGATAGTTTTTTGTGAGTTTTTCAGGCTATGTTGCCATGTTCTAGAAGAGTTTATTCCTGACATTTCACCAGCATCTGTGGCTGGCATCTTCAGGCAAGCATTCTCTGAAGATGCCTGCCACAGATGCTGCCAAAACATCAGGAATAAACTCTTCTAGAACATGGCCACATAGCCTGAAAAACCCACAAAAAAATATGGATGCTGGCCATGAAAGCCTTCGACTTCACAATGGAGAGGGGATACTTTGTCAATGTGGAGTGAGAATGGATTGCTTCCAAATTCAGTTTCACTTTGGACTATAGAAATACATCTACTGCAGCAAATAAAACTATAAGCAGGAATCCCAGTGAAAGCTGCCAGGCAACCAATTATAGAGATGTAATTCTTCTTCTCAAAGCAACTGCTATCTAACAATTTTTTCCCACTGCAAGAAAACCTTCAAAAAATGTCTAGTCTTCAAAGTTAATTTGTGATTCATTAGTTATTCTGTGCAAAATTCACAGATGGCTGTTTTGCTGTTGTGCTGAAAATATTTCTCTGCATAAGTATTGTTTTCATCACACAAAATGCTATATTCTGTGCAGAATATGCTGTTTTTGCTCAAAATAATAATGTGTGAATTTTGTACAGAACAAGTCTCCAACTACAACATTTTTTGCATAGGAAACTGCACATGTTGTGCAGAAGAATATTCCTGTGCAGAAGCATTATTATTTTTTGTCTGGTTTCCCAAACAGAAAATGCTGTGTCTGTGTAAAGCAACTGCATATGAATTTTGTGTAAAGTAAGTCCCAAACTACAAAGCTTCTCATTAGTCCAAGATTAGGGCTTCTACTTCGGGGTTTTCAACACTTGAGAAGTATGGTCATTATATATATATCAGCTACTTAGTATACTTAACAAAGTAATTTCTCCTGGCCCAACCACCCTCTAAACCTGACAGAAATGTCATGCTCCAGTCACTGGTGCAATAGATCTCCTTGTCTCCATGACACCAATGGCCAATAAAGTAAGTTGTGTGTGTGTGTGTGTGTGTAAGTTATGATCCTGGCAATAGTTTCACTACCTGGTCACAATTGTGACACTATTGCAACAATCACAACCCCCTCACCATTTCTTATTTCTTCAAAATATATACTCCTTCAAGATTTTTTTTTATTAACCTACAGCGTCCTCATGACACCCTAACTCTGCC
>NW_024807190.1:0-3727 GCF_019175285.1 Sceloporus undulatus | reverse complement strand
TATCAGTAACATACTTCCCTCGGGTGATATTCTCCCGGCATTTTTGGACTACAAATCCCTATCAGTTCCTAAAGTGGGATGATATACACAAGTTACTGTTCAAAATATCTAGATTTGGGAAAGCCTGACAGACTTTTCAGGGACAGGGATAAATCTTCCTTAGCTTCCTTACTACATAAGATCCTACACAAAAACTGAACACATAACCTCCTACATGCAAAGCATGAACGCTGTCAGTGCATTATAGCACCTTTCTTGCAATATGGTAAAAACACATACCAGGACCTATAACCTGTAGAACAGGAGATCCATGATTTGGAGGTGAAGAAGGGACACCTCTTTTTCAGCGTGAGATTAGCCCACATGGACAGTAAGAAAATGCTTACACAAAGAGAGTTACAGGTTTATTTAAATAGGGTTCTGAAGATGGCACAGGCTTTATGCTGAAATCCTTTGTGACCACTGATGACAAGGGCAATGTCCAGCAGATGACTGACACACAAACAGCCACATCCCACCCAATACTTTAAAAGGAAGCACCAGGAGATAAGGGTGGAACATCACTCTCTGTCTACCATTTATTACTATTCTGAGAATACAATCATTCATTCGCTGTCACCCACTGACCACAATTCTCTGCATGGAATAGAATTTGCTGGAAATACAAAACACAACACAACAGTGATTCAACAAAACAGTGATGAAAAACAGCAAAGAGAAAACCAGAAGCAGGGAATAAACCTATGGCCAACTTCTGGCAGAATTATGCGAGAGATTCCTAGAGAGAACATATCAACCGAAACCTCAAATAATCAAAGCCGCAAAAGTCAAAGCCGCAAACGTGGAGGGACAACTCTACTCCATAAAGCTAAAAAGCAGCTTCATATTTTTTGTGCTAGAAAAGGGAACAGTGTAGAAGGACTATGTATCTTGCAAGTATTGAATTGGCATAGTATTTGGGGGAGAAAGCAAATTTCACTGAATTACATACAAATAGGTGTGTCTGTGAGCGTGTGTGTGCACCATCTTCAAGTCGCCTGTTTCCATAGCCTTTCATGATCTATGCAGACAAAGGCTTTGCTATAGTGACCAGTGTTTCACAAACTCTGGTCTTCCAAGTGGTTTGGACTTTACTGGTCAGTAAACAGCGGAGCTGTAATCCTGGGAACAAGATTAGGAAACACTGCTATAGTCTATTAAGCACACAGTGATTCTTCCCCCTGGAATGCCTCTGTACAGTCACACAACTACAAATCCCAGAATTCCATATCACTGAGAGCCATGGCAGTTAAAGGTGGACTATTTCTGCAGTGTAGATGCAGCCAAAATGAATTACAACTCATAGAGTTGGAAGAGACCACAAGGGCCATCCGGTCCAACCCCATTCTGCCATGCAGGAACTCTCAGTCAAAGCATCCCTGACAGATAGCCATCCAACCTCTGCTTAAAGACCTCTAAGGAAGGAGACTCCACCAAAATCTCAGAGGGAGTTTGTTCCACTGTCAAACAGCCCTTTCTGTCAGGAAGTTTCTCCTAATGTTGAGAAGGAATCTCTTTTCCTGCACTTTGCATCCATAGTCCCTGGAGCAGCAGAAAAGAAGCTTTTTCCCTTCTCAATATGACATTCCTTCAGATATTTAAACAGGGCTATCATACCACCTCTTAACTTGCCCTTCTCCAGGCTAAACATCCCTAGTTCCTTAAGTCGTTCCTCATAGGGCTTCCTTTAACTGCCATGGCTCTCAGTGATATGGAATTGTTAGATTTGTAGTTGTGTGACTATACAAACATTCCAGGGGGAAAAAATCACTCTGTGCTTAATAGACTATAGCACCGTTTCCTAAACTTGGTTTCCAAATCCTGTATAAAAATGTCTGCTTCGGACTCAAGCATGGTCTTTCTTCTTCTGTGAAGAACACTGCAGCATCTCAAAAGGTGATCTGCAATAGAAAATAGCCCTCATCCAGAGAGTAATTATGGAGAGAAGCAGATGGTGAATCTGAAATATGATTTGATCCCTTCAGGATATCAATAGAGTGGGACATATTGGAATATCCTCCCTTTCTCTTTTCCTTAGCTCCCTGGATCTACAAGAACGGGGTGAATGGGAAAAGACAAGGCTGCAATGTTTGTTCCTGGTCATCTAGATTTCTCCTGGGATGGGAATATTTGTTTAGCAATGAAAGCTCTTCCCTGGAGGTCTTCTCAATTTGCTTTACTAAACTGACAGAAGTCTATGGCAGCATCACCCAATAATCAGATTTATTTATTTATTTATTTGATTTCTAGTCTTTATGGAGGTCCAGTTCTTTTTGGAGGCAGAGAACACTCCAGGGCCCTCTTCCCTTCCCTGGCAATGAAAATAGAAAGACCACATATTCAGTCATTAGGAATGGCTTCCTTTCATGGTGGCTCCAAAACCAGGAGCCTCACTGCATCAAAATGGAGGACCAGCCCTGCCTCAAAGCCATAGGTTCAATGCTCTTTTAGGAACAGAAGAAGTCCTCCTGACGACATTCTGAGGGCTGTCATTGGCTGGAATGCCAGTCCCTCCCACCATCCCTGGCCTTGATTGGCTGGAATCCCAGTCCCTCCCACATCCCACAGATAATGACATCACTTCTAGAGAAGGCTCTCTTGACCAATCAGAGAGCAAGATGAAGGTTCTTCTGGAAGCTTCCGTGAGAAGGAGATATAAGGCCTGAGAGACCAAGAGACAGACAGTTGGGGGAATTGTGTCGGTTGGAGAGCGAGAGAGAGAGAGTTAAAGAGCAGATCTTGGAAGTTAGTCTCAGAAAAGGACGCTTAGGTTTATTTATTTCTTTAATAGCTTGTATGAATTGAACATTATATACATACAAATATTGTACCTGCAAGATTCTTAATATCTTGCATGACTTATATTTTAGTTATATTTTGTTATTTATAGTAAATACCTCCTTGGAGTATCTACTACTTGACGTTCCTTTTACACGTGTTTTGGCTCAGTTGATGCTTGGGAAGATCAGTAAAGAAGTAGAAATAAGGTTCCTTAACTGGTCCCAGTGTAGGTTAAAGGAAACCCTTTTATGATTCATTGGATGATGGCAGTGTGATTAAAGGAATTCAAGGGTCTGCTGGGCTAAGAGCCATAAATGGCCCAGAGTCCCTTGCCTCCCCTTCCTCAGAACCCCACTCTGAGCCACTCTGATAGCCTTTTGGCTGAAGAGAGGGCTATAAAATAATAATAATAATAATAATAATAATAATAATAATAATAATAATAATAATAATAATTATTATTATTATTATTATTATTATTATTATTATTATTATTATTACAGGGCCGCAGTTTGGCTGCTTGGACCACCGGACATCATCACAGTGAGTCAGTTGGAAAAGCCCATCTCACTCCAGAAAATAAAGGTACTTCAGGAGTTTCTACACTACAGTACATCTTTCTGTAATAATAGCTACAAAACTGATAATAGCATTTGGGACATTTAGTATTTAATAAAATATGGCAGATTAAAATGCTGCTTTAAAACCTCTTTCCATCTGCCAGCTTTGCGCTGGTTTTGGGGGGAAATGAGAAAGTGTTGGGAGGGAGGGACTGCCAACAGAATTAGGAGATGCATTGCAGGCTATGGACACTTTGCGGCCAAGAAAGGTCCAAGACACATGGCAGCAATAGTCCAGTTTGAGAGCGCTTTAACTGCCCTGGCCCAATGCTAGGGAATCCTGGGAA
>NW_024807189.1:0-3728 GCF_019175285.1 Sceloporus undulatus | reverse complement strand
AGGGTTGCCAGGCCCTGCAATTTCAAGGCCCAAACCTGAAACATCAGGACGATGCCTTCTGATGTTATAACAGGCAAGTCCTAATGATATGACAAGGAGGAAGTTACATGGGGCAACTCTTGGTGATGCCTTAAAGAATGATGATGCAGTAAACATCAATTGTACACAGTATGCCATTGATTTTTTTATATTTTTAAAGCCAGGTCTAAAAATTGAGGAACACACAAACATACACAGAGACAGAGGACATTATTAGACAAGGGAAATTGGAAGTATAATCCAATGGCAATCTGAACGCAATCATGGGGTTTAACGTTATTGTGTGATAGACTACCACATGCAATTTCGGGCAATGGGAAGTCAGTCTGAATACAATCATGGGGTTTCACTTTATTGCGTGAGAGGTGATCACACGCAATTTTGGGCAATGGCAAGCTATTTTCGGGCAATGGGAAGTCAGTTCAAATGCAATTCGAATTCACGTAAATTCACTGAACTAGTGAATTCATGTGAATGCGTTCTGGACCCACTTTCTTTACCTTCGAAATTAAGAGAAATTCATCCCGTGTGATAAACTCCATAGACAGCCATCCCTCTTTCAAGACAGCGCTCTTAACCTGAGATTCTTTCCCCAAGGGCTGGAGAAGAGAATCCAGGCTTGAAAATCTGGGAGCTTTACTGGCTGATGTAACTACTTTGTATGGGCAGACTTTGAGCAAGTACAGGGGGGGGACCAGTTCCAGTTCCACTGCAGTCTTGTTCCAATTTCTGCCAATTTGCTGCAGTTGTGCATGCAGTCAGTTCTTCAGGAACAAATGAATCTTTTCCTTGCTTCAGAGAACCCTGAACAGCTTCAGCTCCTTGAAAAGCTAGTCTTATTTGAATCAAATTAGGTCAGCGACGCTTAGCAACAATAATAGAAGTCAAACAGCCATGCCTTTGCAAAGGAGAGTGAGGAAGAGGTGTCACCTTCTCTACCCCAAAGAAGGAAGAGCTTATTAACACATTGCCCACATTCTTAATAATGAAACAGACCTCTGCACTGTGTGGGTTAGGGTGGTATGTTTCGCCCCCACAATGAATACGAAGTATCAGGCACTAATTAAGCTCTAATTATTTGAGGCAACTTGATTTTCATTAACACATCAGATTCACAAGCAGGTGTACAACACCTAAATCTTAAAGAAGACTTCATTAGCGCCACCTCGCACCTGTTTCCGGAAGCTTCCCGTTAAGGGAAGCCATCTTGCTAATTTAACCACAGATAGGGGCCAATAAGCAGCCAACTGTTTTTATATACATCATCCGCTGAACTGGCATAGAAAGTGTGTCAAGAGTAAGGTTAGAAGGTTACGTCTTTGAGCTATGGTCCGTGAGCATAGGAAGCCTTCTTTAAATATAACTGAAATTTTATATATTCAAATCATCTTGTGAAATCTGGCTGTTTGGGGGATATCCAGAACCCACCGCTGTTTTCGGCACCAAGTGTTATTCAAACCTAGAAGCAAAAAGTTCCCCCCGAGCTACTGAGTCTAAAAATGTGTTTAAGTGGCAGTATAAAGGCATGGCAGAGGAGGATATGCTTGACTTAGCGCCGAG
Organism: Sceloporus undulatus; assembly: GCF_019175285.1. Taxonomy (NCBI): domain Eukaryota; kingdom Metazoa; phylum Chordata; class Lepidosauria; order Squamata; family Phrynosomatidae; genus Sceloporus; species Sceloporus undulatus. The sequence goes on along the minus strand of NW_024807189.1, from coordinate 2,129 downwards.
AAAGGGCATTGGTTAGAAAATGTACTTTTAAAAAATTACTTTGAACTTCAATTTCTAGAATCCCCCAGCCAGAATGGGTAAAGTTTTGGGGGGGGGGACACCCTCAAAAACCTATTTAAAAATCTACAAAAGTTGTTCAGAAATCTATAAATATATCTCCTGAAAGACTATTTATTCATTTATTTATTTAATTTATACTCCACTTTTCTCCCCAAATGGGACTCAGGTAGCTTACAATATAAGTTAAAACAAAACAGCTAAAACAATATGTGATACCAAAGTTAAAAGATGGACTTGATATGTTTAATTTAACATAGGATGCCATCTCCAGAGCTGTGTCTGAATTGGCCATATAATGCGTCCTCCCCACCCATCCCTATGGTGATCAGTCCAGATAATACAGGACCCAGTGCCCAATTCTGGTACTGTCCTGATGACTTATGGCAAGTTCAGCACTGAACCCACTTTATGCCACCCATAAAATGGATTTTTAAAGTTCACCTTTTTGCTCCAGATCTTCCCAGAAAATCCAGAGCCCTCCAGAGTGATGCTGGGCAGCTGTTCACACATGCATCCCTCTGTGCCACCCACCGCCACCGCCTCTGGTTCGGATTGCTCCCTCTGAGGTCAGAATGGGGCAACCAGCCATGTGATCAATGCTGGGCACCTTGTTTTTGTCTCAGAGGAGGCGATTTGCACCTGTGACATTGGAACACGTGTGAACAGCTGCCTGGCATCGCTCTAGAATGCCTAGGTAATGGGGGGAATTCAGGGCAGGTTTGACACAGCCTAAGACATTAATTAACCTTTCTTTTTAAATATATTTATGTGCAGGGTATGCTTGATATTTTGTGCCATATAGTGCTATGCATGTTTACTTGGAAATATGTTCTACTGTGTTATATACATTGTGCACGCCTTCAAGTTGCCTGTCAGCTTATGGCAATCTCATTAATTTTTCATAGGGTTTTCTTCCTCAAGGAATGTTCAGATGTGATTTTGCCAGTTCCTTCCTCTGAAATATAGCCTACAGCACCTGACATTCATTGGTAGTCTCCCATCCAAATATTAACCAGAGCTGACCCTGCTAAGCTTCCAAGATCTGGTGCCATTAGAGTATTTAGGCCATCTCCTGGGAATTTAAAGTATTCAGAATAACCCATGAATCCAATTTCAAAATAACTGCTTCAGAAACAAAAATGTAACTATGCCCATAGCACTTTAGAGCTATATAAACCATTATGACAATCTTCCTTATTACAACCTTGTATAGTAGGCCAGCATTAAGAAGACTAGAGGTGCATCTACACTGTAGAAATAATGCCGTTTGAGACAACTTTCAGTGCTGTAACTCTATTCTAGGAATCCAGGGATTTGTAGTTTTGCAAGATCTTTAGCCATCTCTGCCAAACTGGTGCCTCACAAACTACAAATCCCAGGATTCTGTAGAATGGAGCCATGGCAGTTAAAGTGGTGTCAAACCATTATTTCTACAGCATAAGTGCACCCTGTATTACTGAGGCATGGGCAGAACTGAGAAAAAGTGCAAGGACTCATCTTGAAAAAGCCACTTGTTCTCAGTTTAACCACACTGTGTGCACCTTCACCACACATCTACTACCTAATTCCCAGTCTTCAGGGCAAGATGTGCCATCAGATTGAGTGAGGATGCTGAACTAGTGCAACCTTTGGTCTGACCCAACAAGTTTCATTTTATTTTCCCATCTTTTGAGAAAGTATTCAAAATGTAGACCCAACAGTATAGCCATGATAGGGGGAGGAAATTGTCTCCCAAAGAATTCTGCATCCCCAAATTCGAATACTGCAGTAACTTTAAACGGTTCAGTTGATCATTCAGAAAAAGTACTGTCCTCCAGACTTTAGAGTGAAGTAGGAGGAATCTCAGGGTGATAACACTGTCTTGAAAAATAGATGTAAATATATATATATTCCTTATTGGTTAGATTTTTATAACTAGATAGCATATTCTCTGCAAATGACCAAAACCAAGTTGCCAAGAAAACCCCATGATACATTTGCCTTATAGTCACCATAAATTGGAAATGACTTGAAGGCACACAACAACAAAATATTTGGATTGCAATTATTTTAATATGCAGTTTTGTGGG
>NW_024807188.1:0-3728 GCF_019175285.1 Sceloporus undulatus | reverse complement strand
AATGCTTGCCTGGAAAAGAGTTGGATATATATATTGTGTGACCTGGAAAGGCAGGAGTGATTTGCATGTGGATTGTTCTGTTGCTAATGGCAAACAAATCACTCCAGCAACAAAACAATCCACATGCAAATCACTCCTGCCTTTCCAGGTCACACAATATATATACCCAACTCCTTTCCAGGCAAGCATTTTCTGAAGATGCCAGCCACAGATACTGACGAAATGTCAGGAAGAAACTCTTCTAGAACATGGCCACATAGCTCCAAAAACCCACAAAAAACTATAGATGCCAGCCATGAAAGCCTTTGACTTCACAAACCAGCCAATCCTTCCCCACACATGATATCAGCCTAGTAAAAGATGAGACAGGGTCTTCATCTAAAAAGTGACATTAAATAGTTTTACTAACAGATCTTATGCATAGCTTATACTCAGGCACAGCTTTTATGGTAAAAATAAAATAAGTAAATATATTGTTCTAGACTTTAATTGTCCATGACACATGAGAAACATGCAGATTAAGCATGACAGAAAGGATGCAGCATGAAGCACAATCCCACTTCTCTTTCAAATGATTGTGTTGTATATTCTTTTATGGCAGAGGTTTCTATTGGTGCCTCCCTTTAGGTCCCTTCCAACTCTATGATTTTATGATTTTATGATTCTATGATTGTTGTATGTGATGAGGAATGTCCAAATAGTAACAGTATAAAAGTAGGATGCGAGAGTGATTAATAAATTTATTGACCAGGTCAGCCACCACGTGGATGACAAGTTCTCAACACTTGTCAACATTCAACCTTTTTTCCCCCCTGGCATCTTTTGCAAAGAGAGATACATTAAAGCAGGGATTCGTAACCTTTTTGATTCACAGAACCCTCATTTCTAGGGTGGAACCCCTAAGAGACCTATCCTATGTAGGGTGTTAAAGATTTTTAGGAGTATATATAAGAATATGTTATTATTCTTTAATTTCATTCAATTTTCATTTCTTTGATTTTCCTGGAGAACCTGGGAAGTGCAAGTGGAACCATGAGGGTTCCTTGGAGCACAGGTTAGGAACTCCTGCATTAGAGGGTTGTTGTTTTTTTAAAGGAAAGTGTAATATTCAGAATATTACATAATGCAGTTTCTGAATTTAAATGCAGTATTCTTTTAAAATTGTCAATATATTATCTGATTTCATTGTTGTTTCATATACCTGTCAAGTTCAGAAGTCTAGGGATCGATAAATATGTTGAAGTTTTACACTTTCACCTATTATTAACCAACATCTTCCAGATAAATATTATGAGTCAAAGGTGGGTGGGTCGGTGGGAATAAATGTAACAAACCAGTTTCATTGAACAGCAGCTCTTTTCTCCCTAAAACTCTCTTGTGATTAAATCAGATTAGAGAAATTACATTTATACATGGATTAGTGGGGGCAGTAGTGGAAAGAGACAGCAACTTCTGACTTTACAGATGGCTGCTTTTCTTAATTATATAGATAATAATTTAGAAACACCTAATTGGTCATGCTTCACAAGTAATAGCAGTTTTTCCAAGATAAACAAATGTTCACATTTCTCATACTTAATCAAGGAATTTATGTGCAAAAAAATGACCGCATGTATCATCTAGTCCCAGATTTCTCTGCTATTTTGCAATAAACTACCATCTGTACTTTGATTTTACTAGATCTCTGTGATGACCACAACATCTAATTACATGGCAGATGGTTTCTGGTGAAAAATTTGATTTTTGGAAAGACAGCAAGGGGAAAAGGCAAAGAGAAAGAGCTTTTCATTAGTTTCCCCATGTCCTAAAGTGAGTTCCCTTGAGCAAAGAGATATCTGTATGCATTCTGAATGCTCACACCCTGTGTGACTTTAGCAATGGTATGCATTCTAAATACATGGATATTGTTTGTGCCAAGCATGCAAAACACGGACCCCTTGCTTGATCTCTTGTAGTCTTCTCCTGAGAAATATATATTCAGTATTTCCAGTTCATAATCTCTGCCAATTATCTGTTAACATATTAATTTAGAAAAAGAGAGATGTGCATTGTGTCAGTTTCCTTAAATTAGCTGTCAATTTTATGAAACTTCAGATTTCCAAAAGGGATTTCACTTTAAATTGTTATCTTTTTTAGACTGTAGACTAGTTTTTTCCCCCTTTTGATGTGAAGTAGAGATTGGCCCAGGGTTTAAACTTTTCACACTGTGAGGAAACAGTCATCCCTCACTAGCATCTGGCCATTAAAATGTGGCCAACCTGGCTGCTAGGTTTTTTTTGTGTGTATGTGCCAAATGCAACTCTTCCTTGCATGTAAGAAGTAAGTATAATATGCATACATGTAACATAGGACCTCATCGCATTGGGCTTGGGGGACGGGCCTGGTGCAGAACAAAAGAGGGCGGGAAGGGAACGGAATGGGGAAATAATGCATTTTACCTCATGCCAGAATGCCGCTGATGCTGCCCTAAGTCCCCATTCCATTCCCCTTCCAGTTCCTGAAAATCACCCTCTGTGGGACGGATGGGGAATGGAACGGGGACTTCCGGTGACATCGGCAGCATTCTGGCATGTGGTGAAATGCATCCTTTCTCTATTCCATTCTGTTCCCTCCCACTCCCCTTTGTTCCGCTCCAGGACCATTCTCTGAGCCCCGTGCAATGAGGTCCACAGAGATCTCATCTGCCATACAAGAAACAACAATATCCATGATGATTCCACATTATTAGAATTGATTTCATTTGAAATAAATCCTATCCAGAAATATGCTTAGAACAACTACAACATTTCTCTTATTAAATGTTCTTGGTTTTCTTAAATGGGAGACAGGGAGAAAAGGTTAATTACATAGTGATGGAGAGATACATATGACCCTTAAAGGATATTGTTCTTTCAATTGTCTCCAGCTCTGTATTAGGAGATGTAATTATTATTTTATCTTTAATGAAGCAAAGGGTAATTTTAAACATATTCTTCCTGCTATGAGAAACTTTACAGAAACCATGCACATTTTTAAAGTCTGTTTGCAATTTGGTTCCTACTCTGTAAAAAAAAAAAAAATGCAAAAAGCAAAAAACATTTCATGTGGATGCTTTACAAATAAAATAGCATTTTCTGCACAGGAAACAGCTTTTTCAGTGTAGAAAATAATATTTCTGTACATAAATATTATTTTAGCTGCAGAAAATGATTTTGTTTTTATGTACTATGTACATTGTACACTGAGCCCTTGGTATCTACTGGGTTTGGTTCCAAGATCCCCATAGACACCAAAATCTGTGGATGCTCAAGTCCCATTAAATATAATTGCATAGTAAAATGGTGCCCTTTATATAAAAGGGCAAAATCAAGGTTTGCCTATGGGAATTTGTATATTTTAAAAGTATTTTCAAGTAGTGGATGCTTGAATCCATGGATAAAAAAAAATGTGGCTAAGGAGGGCTGGCTGTACATGAACCACATGAACATTTTGTAGATAATAAATCCCAGTTACAGCATTTCTTGAACTAGGACAACTTTTTCTGCAAATAATATTTCTGCATAAAAATACTGTTTCTCTCATGTATTTATTTTTGTGAAAGACAATCATTGCAGTTATTTATGCAGAATAAATGCCAAACTCAGATTATTATTGCTTATCCCCCCAATTTTTCTCAACTTTTTAAAAAATATCAAATATTATTTCCATATTTACTCTGTACTTTTGTTGAAGCAATCTCATTAAAAAAA
>NW_024807187.1:1274-3728 GCF_019175285.1 Sceloporus undulatus | reverse complement strand
GTGAAAAACTCATCCTACTTACCATATTTACTGGTAAGAATGCCCTTCTTTACTTTACACACACCTTTACTTTACATTGTATCAGGAATTCTGTTTTGATATTTCAGTGACCACTAGGAAGAAAAGTTATTTCCTGTCAAGTCAAGAGTGTTCAACCAGGAAACTTTCAATCATTTTTTCTTATTGCCCACCTACCTTTGCAGGTGTTCATGATGGATAGATATATGCTAGAATCCTATATGACCTGCTATGTTACATAAATTTACATAAAGCTATCAAAGTACCTGAGATGCTAAGAAATATCTGGTTTTAATTATATGATTGAATGATGGATTTTAATCAATGTACTGTACTGTTTTTAATATGGGGGGTTGTTGTTGGTATATTTTATATCTGGTATCTTTGTACTTTGTATTTTTACTATGTTGTAAACTGCTGTGATCGAAGGAACGGCGGTATATAAATAAAGTCTCATTCATTCATTCATTCATTCACTGAATTGCAGACATGCATTAAAAGGACACCAGCAAGAGTACCTGATGAGCATTGGTGCCTGATGCACATTAGGCTGATGCAATGCACATTGTGATTGATAAGATGGACATTCCATTGTGCATTGGTCCCATTGTGATAAGTCTCACTGCACATCAGTCATCTGGTCAGTTCTGCTATTAGTAGCATAACAGTATCCCTCTGCTGGATACGTACATTACAGAACTGCCCAATAGGATTCTGGCCATAGGCTGTCTTCCTCATCATTTGTTTGGAATGGTTACATTGCTTCAAGATTTTGTTAGACCTTGTTTCCACACAGGTACCTCATTGTTAGTCAGCTAACTCCAAACAACTCTCTGTCTTACTCAGTCACCCAAACACCCATCTATACAATCAATCTGTATTCATTTCCACACTGCTTGTATGTCAGCTTGTCACAATTTGTGTACCAACCCTCAAAAGGCACCAGCGCCAGCCGAGTGACAGGTTCTGTGAGCACAAATCCCAATGGAGAGGCAGTAGAATACTCATTTTTTACTGGAAAAATCAAAAGTGACGGGAAGAAAATTGGTTCTACCATTTTGATTGATCACAGGGAATATTTAGCTCAGAATGATTACAGTCAAGAGTTCTCATTAAAGCCATTGCTGCAATGGAAATTAATTCGAGGGATTTGTTTGTGATTTTTTTAATCCCATAAAAAGAAAGAAAGAGAAAGGGGGAAAGAGAGATAAAGAGAGGGAGAGATATCACATATCCATGTGTGTATCTGTGCCTGTATTTGTATACATATATGCTTATGTATACATTACACACACACACACACACACACACACAATAAGTTGATAGGTAGGTCGATAATTACACAAAGTCACACATACAATCAAGCAGTATTCTTCAGTGGATGATGGGTAGAATAGATGTGGCTAGAATAGATGTGGAAAGGAGAAGTTTCTTCTTTCATGAACAGGTTTGAATAATGAAAAAACACCATTTGAAGTAAAAGGGAATTCAAAGTGTAGAACGATACTGTTATCATGCTTCCCCAGATTTCTGTTATCTAGAGATTAGTTGGCCCCAAGAGGAAATGCAAGAGTAGTTAGCATGCTGTTCAACAGCACAGCTAATGGCCTTTCCCTATTGTCTGGCCCTGCTGGGAAATCTTGCTTCAGTTGAAGCTTTATGCATTTAATCAACCTTAGGAAATGCTTGGTGATAGGTGGATAGCAAATGCCTTCCATGCCTGGAAATATCTAGACTAGGAGAAGAAATTCTCATCCGGATGCGTATATAAGAAAATCTTAAAAATAGGATTAGCTACTAGGGGAGGCTTTCCTGTGGGAAGGAAAAGGGGTAAATAAAAGTTTGTGCAAGCACCTTATGTGGTCAAGTGAGTAGATAAAACCTCCTTTTGTCAGCTTAAGCATGCCTGATTTAAACCAGAATGGCAGTGCCAACCCAACACTTTCTGAGACCTGAGGCAGAGAGGCACCCATCCACCTAAATCAAGATGCTTACTATCCAAAACCAGACATGTTTTGGCACAAGAAGCAGAAAATCCAACAGATATGTCTCCCACTCCTGGCAGTAAAAATATAGTAACAACAAAGTAAATAAGTAAGAATTTGCCATCATTCCATAATAAGAAAATCTGCTACAAGAGATACTGCCTAACAGGAAGGCCAAACCCACTGAACACTCACAAAAGCAATTTCGGGGATGTTCCCACTAGGTGAAACCCCGCGTTCTGAATCGAATCCAAGGAGTGGCGTTCCTATTAGGATCCGATTTAAACCTAGAACGGTTCTAGAGCAACCCGCAATCGTCCCCACTACAAATCGAATTGTAGAGCGGAATAAAATTTTGAATCGAGTTTTCCCCATTTAACGCGTGTTAAAAAAACACTAGGGTCCGACCTACGTTTTTCCATTGATTCGAGTTAGGAACCGGAGCATTTAA
>NW_024807187.1:0-1174 GCF_019175285.1 Sceloporus undulatus | reverse complement strand
TTTCTGAGACCTGAGGCAGAGAGGCACCCATCCACCTAAATCAAGATGCCTACTATCCAAAACCAGACATGTTTTGGCACAAGAAGCAGAAAATCCAACAGATATGTCTCCCACTCCTGGCAGTAAAAATATAGTAACAACAAAGTAAATAAGTAAGAATTTGTCATCATTCCATAATATGAAAATCTGCTACAAGAGATACTGCCTAACAGGAAGGCCAAACCCACTGAACACTCACAAAAGCAATTTCATCTTGGCTATGCTCTGAACAGAATGGCCCTTTCTGCAATTGCCCTTATGCACTATGTGTCTCAGTGTACAATATATTCTGCTGTGCAACGGTAGTCCTCATTCCACAATGGGACATCTAGTGCAGTGCCTGTTGGAAGATTTTTGCATTCTCTTTCCCCATCCTTAGGTAGGGATTTCCTGCATGCAAACTCTCCTCTCATTCAAACTAACCATGTGATTTAGGTCACTCCTCCTTTGGGACTAACAGACCTTTTCTCTCAATGATTTTGAACTGAACTCTTGGTTTTCCAACTTCCTTTTCTCTCAACTTTCTTTGGAAAGATGGTGAGATAAAGATTTCTTTTTACCTGAACTATTCACTAGCTAGTTTAGGATATATCTTTTATGTATATATAGATGAAAGCCATTAGTAAACTTTTATATTAAACGATAAGCTATGTGTTTGTTATTTTTGGAGTCAGAATGTGTGTGTGTGTGTGTGTGTGTGTGTGTATATAAAAGGGTGCAGTTTATAAAATTATTCATACATAAATTTAAAAAATAATTAAAAGAAAGTTCATTTTAAAAATACAAGATCAAAACAATATAATACACCAGTGGTATTTGAACTTTTTACCCTTGGGACCCCACTTTACATCTACTTGTGGACGCTGGCTGTGCCTTGTCTGCTCAACATAGTATATGAATAAAAATATTTAGTGTGCGTATTTTCATGCGCATTCATGCATATTCAAATTTTAACATTTTATAAGAAAATAACATTGTTCAAATTATAAGTTTTATTTAAGGAAAGTCAATAGTACTCTAATAAAAAAATTTAACTCAATGTATAATATGTAAATTTTACACATTAAAGGGTTTGGGAAGAGAAGGAGTAGGGATCAGATCCCCCAAGTCTTGCACAGACACCCCTTCATCCCTG
>NW_024807186.1:0-3728 GCF_019175285.1 Sceloporus undulatus | reverse complement strand
CTAATGCTATTGAAGCCTATGCTGTGTGATGTTCTTTATTTGGCACAAAAATCTCCCCCAAATGAGGCATCAGAAGGGAGGGTCTCTCTTCTGCCCCACTTTCCAGGAGGAAGGGGGCTCCTCAAACCCCCTTTTACCTTCAGATCCCCCTCCCCTCCATGGCCATGCCTCTCTCCAAGGGTCCCCCCTGCCCTCTTTTTCATAATAACCTCCCAAGTACCGGGGCCCCAAGGATCCCCCAAAGGAGGAGGCAGGGAAGGAAAGAGGGAGAGGCAGACTGGCAGGTCCCCTGCCTTTCTTTGGGGGTTCATTCCTTCTTACAACACCTCAATCCCCCCCCCCCCAGCACCCCCCCCAGCCAATCCTTCAAACGAACAAGGGCTCTCCTCCACTTCCCTCCCTCAGAGCAGGCTGTGAGGGCAGCAATGGCTTTAGAGGCTGAAACAATGCATACACATTAGCAACCAAAGGCCCCTCCTGAGTATGCACAGGGATCGCAAGGCCCTTGCTGCTGCTGCTGCTGCTTATTCCACTCTCGGCCTTTGGAAGAAGGGAAGGAGTATGCCCTTCCTTCCTTCTGTCCTTCTTTTCTTCCTTCCAGAATGGAGCCCAACCAGCAGAGCTGGACTCAGGAGAGAAAGGCTCTGAAGGCTCTGCTTTGTACATATAGCTCTGTTTCTCTCAGTGTGTGTGTTTGTGTGTGTGTGGTGTGTGTGTTTTTGCCTCTGTTCTTATGGCTGGGAATGGAGCTGAGGACTGAGGAGAGAAGAAATTGTCAATTTTGTGCAAATTCACAACTTCTGTCCATCAAAGAGTCCAGTGTGTGGAAACAGCAAAGAACTTTATTAAGAACACATAGTGAGAAATTCAGCTTTTAAATCAGAGCTGCCCTCCCCAAGCCAAAGAATACATTAAATCCCTAAAACCAAAAACCCCAACCTCTTCCAAACCTAGCCCCCACCTCCAATTCCCACAGTCTATGCCTCATAGGTAAAAAAGCCCCCTTTGCCATGCCCAGAAACTAGCCCTTTTATGTTAATACCGACTACCAACTTTCTTCATCCAACATCCCACAAATCCCAAAAGCTATCATTCCCTTAACTATTCTAGCCAGCTGCAACAAATCCCACTCCTCTATCTAGCTAACCTATTCCACAACCCATAATCCCCAGCCAAATTTATAAACTAAAACAAAGAAATATGCTAATAGGAATTAAAACCAAAACTTAACAAAATATAACTTTAAAACTTAAACAGACAGATCAACAGACAAACCTAACACACAAAATAACAAGCACCTTTTCTTATCACCAGTGGATTGAAAATATATTCTTGAGAAAAATAATGTCATTTCACTTCTGGGATTTGTGTGGCTTCATTTCCGGGTGGACTCTCTGATGTATCACTAGTTTTGACTTCGACGAAAAACATTTCCCACAATGCTGGCATTTGTATGGTTTCTCTCCAGTGTGGACTCTCTGATGTATCACTAGTTTTGACTTCGACGAAAAACATTTCCCACAATGCTGGCATTTGTATGGATTCTCTCCAGTGTGGACTCTCTGATGTATCATTAGGTATGACTTCGAAGAAAAACATTTCCCACAATGCTGGCATTTGTATGGCTTCGCTCCTGTGTGGACTCTCTGATGTATGACAAGGATTGACTTGTAAGCAAAACGTTTCCCACAATGGTGGCATTTATGTGACTTCTTTGCTGTATGGAATCTCTGATGACTCAAATGTTCTTCTGTAATGAAGAACAATGACAGATAAAACTGAAAATCAGAGTTAAAAGAGGAGGGTGTTACCCCATGTTTTAGCCCTCATTAACCCCTCCTTATTTCAGATTAAATTAATATAGTTGCTGTGAGGAACCCAAGCATGACCCTGCTGCTTATGCTCCTAAATCATATCCTGTGAGACTGCCATAGAGTATAGAGTCAGAGCCCAAGACATGATGCAAACTAACTGCAGAGGTCACTTCATGCTGTTTGGCACAAGGATATGACCCACAACCAATACAGTATACAGCTCACATGCAGATTGGTGTGGATTGGATTGGAGTTGTGTGTACAAGAGATGGTGAAGTTGAAGGAACTCGGAGAGGAGAGCTTACAAATATTTGTATTATTTTGTAACTCAAGATAGATAAATGTTTAGTATAAAAAGTGGTCAGTGCATTGCCAATATCTATATCTGGATATTTGTTTCCATACTTTGCTATGTTATTGTTGAGCTGCATCTGGGAGTGTCACCCTCAGATTGTGCTGTATATTGGCTTCTGAACACGATAGGAATTCAGAGCCAAGAAGGACTGAGACCCACTGTGCTAATCCTTTTTGTCTGATTTATTTGCTCCAAGCACCCATTGCATTCAATTTGGTTTCAGACCATTCTTCCCCCCAGGAAATATTCTAAAGCGATTTAAACCCTTTTGGACACTCGGTTTCTGCCCCCAAACAACAATTACAGCATAGATATCTGCCCTGACTGACTGTTCTTTGATGTCAGTCCAATTACAGACAGACAGTCTGTGGGTTTACATGGCTAAGCAACAATGCACTCGCCAACCCCACTTGTCGTAGGAGCTCCTGACTTCTCTTCTCATTTCGAACCCTCAGCAATTGGAATCAAGATCCGCCTAGGTAAAGTATTACCATTAAGAAAGTCTTACATCTCTTGACCACTCTGTCCTGTTATCTAGTTCTTGTGCGTGTGTGTGAACACTTACGTGTGTGTGTGTGTATTATGCTTTTCCCCTCAGTAAAAAATAAAAAATGCCTTTGGAGTTCTGTATACTTCCAGGCCTGGGGTAGTTAAGCTGAATCCCACAGTTGCTCTTCCCCCAACCAAACTTTGTATCTCCTTTCAGCTAAGGAACATGTTCCCCTAAAAGCAGAGCACTTGTGTGTATCCTCCCCAGCCTCCAGCATTCTGGGTAACAAAGGGCCTCTTGAATCAACCATGGAACTAAGCAAGCTCAGGTAGGAAAAGACACATTAGGGAACATTGCCATTTTTCTCTAAGCCATTGCAGGGCCAACAGAGGGATTTTACCCAAGAAGTCTCTCTAGAGTCTCAAAAGGCTGGAAGAGGGGCCAAAAAAGTCATTAACCTGGTCAGGGATGGGCTGAGGAGCATTTGGAGTCAAAAAGCATTTATCTCCATGGTTCCTTCTCACAATATCCTAGAATTGACAGTTTAGGATAGAATATTTAGAATCCTTAGAAAGTGGAGAGCAATAGTGACTCACTAAACTACAAATTCCAAGATTTCACAGAAAGCTGCTACGACAATCTATGTGTGAAAGGGATCTAGGATCCTGGTAGACCACAACTTGAACCTGGGTCAACAGTTTGATGCAGCAGCTAAAAAGGCCAATGTGATTCTAGGCTACATAAATATGGGTATAGTGTTATGGCTGGAGGTTGGACTGGATGGCCTTTCTAGTTTCTTTCAACTCTGATTCTGTGTTATAGATTCAGGGAAGTAATAGTGCAATTCTGTTCTACTTTGGTCAGACCCTCATTTAGAATACTGTGTCCATTTCTGGTCACCACGATTCAAAAAGGATGTTGAGAAGCTGGAGTTTATTCAAAGGAGAGCAATAAAAATGGTGAAGGGTTTGGAAACCATCAAGCCCTATGAGGAGTGGTTTAGGGATCTGGGAATGTTTAGCCTGGAGAAGAGAAGGTTAAGAGTGGATAGCCCTGTTCAAATATTTGA
>NW_024807185.1:0-3730 GCF_019175285.1 Sceloporus undulatus | reverse complement strand
GGACTTGGTCTTGGCCCTCTTGGAGCTGGACGATGCCGAGGAAGCCTTTTTATGGGCTCCTTGGTCAAGAGACGCCCGGGACGCCCCCGATGCCTCGGAAGGGGCACCCTCATCGTGAGTGGAAGCGGCATCCGAACCCAATGACCCCAGTACACGAGGGTGCTTAGTGAGTTTAGAAGTGGCGCTGGGCTTCATGGAGCCGCGGGCCAGCGGACGAGCGGCATCCGAAACCTCCAGGACCTGCGCCAGCAAAGTAGAAGGAGGCGCACTGGAAGGGCCGCTACGGACCTGGGCAGAGGAGGTCGAAGCAGGGGCTGAAGGGGCCGAAGCAGGTCGGGAATTCCCCTCCCGAATCTTGCCTTGGGCTATAGCGGACGTCAGCCGCGACTCCCGATTCTTACGGGCTTGGGAAGACATCGACTTACAGAGGCTGCAGACCCTGGGGTCGTGGTCCCGGCCAAGGCAGAAGAGGCAAGAAGAGTGGGGGTCCTGAACAGGAACCTTGCCTCCACAAACGTCACACTTCTTAAAAGGAGGAGACATCCTTGAGGCCGAGAAGCAAAACGAGGTCCAAAAACACAGTCCAAGGTCCAATGACACGAGGAGAATAGAGAAGCCGAAGTCCAAAAAACAGTCCGAGTCAAAGTACCAGTGATTTCCAACGAGCTAACAAGAGCGAAGTTCCAAACAGCAACCAACACGGCGGAAAAAAGGAACTGGGGAAAGAGCGGGAAGGCAGGGGCCTTATAACGGGTGGCGGAGTTACCGCCAAAAAGTTTCTATATATTGCAAAGTAAACTTTGCCCAGTGATTCTAGAAGGTTCCGAACAGCACTGCGCAGGCGCAGTGAAACCCATTTGTATGATTCGCAGAGACCACGAAGAAGAAATCCCTATTTCCTGCTTTGCCGTTCGGCTGACCAGGAACATCTCTGTCTCATCTGGATTAAGTTTCAATTTGTTCTCCCTCATTGAATCCATTACTGATGACAGGCACCAGTTTAGGACCAAAACAGCTTCCTTGGCTTGTAGTGGAAAGGAGTAACAGAGTTGTGTGTCATCCACTGAACCCCCAAACTCCAGACAAATTCTCTCAGCAGTTTCATGTATATCTTAAATAGCATCAGGGGAGAAACCAAGCCTCGCAGGGCCCCACAAGCCAACAGCCGAGGGGCTGAGCAGGAATGCCCCAGCACCACCTTCCGGGATCATCCCTCCAGGAAGGAACAAAGGTACACTGCCCCCAACCCCCATCCTGGTGAAGTGGCCCAGAAGGATACTATGATCGATGGTATCAAAGCCCCATGAAGAGACCCAGCAGAACTAACAGGGACACACTTCCCCAGCCTGCATTTCCCATGTAGGTCACCCACCAAGGCAACCAAAGTCAGGCCTGAAACCAGAGTGAAAAGGACCTAAATCTATCTTATCCAGAAGCCCCTTCCTGTCTCTTTTGCTTCAAACACAGGAGGAAAGCTTTAGGAAGAGTTCATCCTGCAGCACACAGCAAAGGCTACAGCTTGGTGCCCTGGAATGGAACGCAAAAATGGATGTTTGGCTCCAAAAAGGGGACAAGCCTTACCGTGTCCGTGACTTGACTTGCGTTGCATAGCTTCTTTCCTTCTCTTCCCAAATATCTTCCTCTTCTTCATTATCATCAAACTGCTGGATGCGTTCACTGCAGCAGGCTTCAAAGAGGGATGCGCTGGGCTACAGGAAGGGTTAAGGGAAGTTAGGACAGCCGGACAAGAGCTCTGGCTACAACTGTGTGGGCCACACAGCCCTTTAGCCTTCCAGAGAAGGCTGCAACCATCTCTTTGTTTTTTGAGCAGAGCAGACCAAACCTGTCACAACATGCTCCAGAGCCCTACCCTCCATCAGGGGCTGCCACCCTTCATCCTGCCTGACGCAGGTGCTATGCCAAGAAACAACCACCGACAACCCCCTGCCACCAGAAGACCCCCAGGCCACTGCCCTTCTTTGATGGCTGGGAGGACCCCTCTCCCCCACTGGGCCCCTTTCTGGGGGATTCTGACTGCATCCCATGATGTTGCTTTGGAAGCAGTGGGAGCCACCAAACAGCCTCATCCCACCTTTCCTCAGTTTTGGGACTTCCAGGGGCTTCAGGTACAAACAAGCCTAAAAGAGCCCCACAGGCTTGTCTGAAAGGGATGGGTCCAGCCCTGTCACTTTCTCTCCTTTGCTCCTCCAGACGTGTCCCAAGAGACCCAGCCCAGCCTCCCTCTGCTTACAGCAAAGGGGCCTCAGGGCTGGGCCAGGCCAGTGCAAGGACCTTGCCTGCCATGGATTGTTGTATCTCCCTGGTTCAGGAAAAGCTCCTAGGCAGGGCCTTTTGCGCACCAAAATTATAGATAGAAAAGGCTCTGTATTGGCCGGGGGGGGCAGTAATGTAGGATTTCTCCTTTTGGGTAACCCTCAAAAACCCTCATACTTTCTTCTCTCGCCTACCAGAGAATGACTGATGACCAACAAGCCCTATGAGTAGCATTCTTAGGGAGCTGGGCGTGTTTAGCCTGGAGATGAAAGGGTTAGGAAATGATATGATAGGCCTGTTTAAATGCATGAAAGGATGCCATATTGAGGATGGAGCAGAGACTCTACGTAAGCATTACAATGAACTTCCTGATGGCAAGAGCTGCTCCTTGTCTGGAAGACTGCGTCCAGTTCTGGGCATCTGTTGAGAAGCAGGAGCTTGTCCAGAGGGAGGGCGACCATAATGGTGAAAGGTCTGGAACCCCCCAAAGTCCTGTGAAGAACATTCTTAGGGAGCGGCATACGTTTGATGAGGATGGAGCGAGCTTGTTTTCTGCTGCTGCAGAGACCAGGAAGCAGAGCAATAGATTCAAATTACAAGAAATGAGATTCCAACTAAACATTAGGAAGAAGTATAATTTTTGTTGCAGAAAACGCCACAAAAACTCCGGTTGTGAAAGACCTTCCTGGAAGTACGAGTTGTTCATCAGTGGAAGAGGCTGCTGCCTGGGAGTCTTCCTCTTGGGAGGTTTTTAAGCAAAGCCTGGGTGGCCTTCTGTCACGGAGAGTGCTCTGATGGTGCCTTCCTGCATGGCAGAAGGGAGCTGGACCGGATGGCCGCCTTGGGGTCTCTTCGAACTCTATGGTTCTGAGGACAGCATCCTTGGGGCAGGAGGCAGAGAGGTATGGGTTCTATGGTCCGGTTTTGAGAAGGGAGGGTGAAGAAGTTGATGTGTGGAGGGTCTGAAACGTATAGCATAGCCACATGTACTGATACTGAGCACCTACAGGTCTGATGCAATGGCAGCCCATTGGTGGCGAGAGGCATGAAGTCTGTCGGTAAAGAAAGTGGTGGTGTCACTAACAAAACGGAAGTCATCCTGGAGGGAATCAAAGATGACGTTTGTATGTACCTTGGCTTTTCTTTTTAAATTGGGGTGGTTTGTCTTTCCTGTGGTGAGTGAGTTTGCACAGTTCATTGTGTTGGAAGGCAGGTTGCTTCTGTTGTTGAGGAATGGTTGGACTGGAAGTCCTTCAGTAGCCAGAGGAAAAATCTTAGTACCAAGGTTTGAATGGGTGACTTGGTTTCTGCAGACTGAATTTTCATGCTGTGGACCTCATCATGTGGGTATGTTCTAGACCAGTGACGGTGAACCTTTTACAGACCGAGTGCCCAAACTGCAACCCAGACCCCACTGATTTATTGCCAATTGCCACGTCCCTCTGGCTTTCTAGTA
>NW_024807184.1:0-3730 GCF_019175285.1 Sceloporus undulatus | reverse complement strand
TTGAATTGTGGGCACCAGAACTGGACCCAATGTTATTCCAGGCGAGGCCTGGCCTTAATAACTTGTGCCATCTTGGATACACTGTGGGGTTGCTTGGCCGCACATGTCTGGTGACACCCTACTACCCTTGAATCTGGGACTTAGAAGTTGAAGTCTGTCCTGCAGCATAGACAACCATGGAGAAGACTCCCTCCATGGTACACTATGCGCAAACCCCCAAAAGGGAACCCCTCCCTTATGGGACTGTAGGTCACAGCAGGCACCTTCTTGGGAGTGATGGAGGGGAAGGAGGGAAGGGAAGGAAACAAAGCTGAAAGGAGGGAGAGGAGGAAAGGAATGAAGGGAAGAAAGTAAAAAAAGAGGGAAGCAAGGAAGAAATGGGGTTCTTACCTTGAAGGGGATCCCTCATCCTCTTGTTTGGTAGCTCTTCCACGGGAAAAGAGTACCCTTTTAGCCTTCTTGGCCGCCTTTTTGCCCCGCTGCAAAGGAGAGATAAATGAGAAAAAGGATGACCAGATCCATGGTCCCAGTGGTCACTACACAAAGCCCCCGCTTGACCTCTCCTCCTCCAAGGCCTGGCCAGGGGGCTACTCACTCTGAAGCCACTCCGGCTTCTCAGCATCCTTTTTGAATAGAATACACTACTGTTCCAGACCTGAGCTGTCAGTGATTCCCTCAAAGATGCTTCCAGTTGCTAAAGGAGGGTGAGCTGTGCCCTCTATGTGTCCTCAATCACCTTCCAACATGCTGCGATGTCCAAGTGATCCTGTCCACTAGGCTACACTGAACACCTGGGATGACATGCCTGGGTCTTCCAAGAAGGTGCTCTACTCCAGTGATGGGATGAGCCAGTCGGGCTCTAGGACTGATCCTGCACACCAACAATGTTGTTCCTGTTCCTCCCAATGTTCCCATGAAACTACTTGCCACTAGGCCCCCTGAAGCAGCATCATTTGGCTCAGTGCTGCCACATCATGGACACTGCATATGCTACCAGGCAAAGCATAAGCACAGTTCAGATCACAGGTTCCTGCTGCATTGTCTTTGTTCCTGAAAGCCCTGACTCCTTTCAGAGGCCATGGTCAATTTTCATGGAAGCCCTACTAGTCTACATAAACTGATTTGATTGACCTCCTCCATGTGCCAGAGGCCTCCCTAGAGTACCTCATGTCAACCACCGGCACACCAAGGTGCTAGTCCACCATTTTTGTTTGTCCGCTCCAGACTGGAGTCTGAACTTTTCTAAACATTTCTCCAATCCAGCTCAGATTTGATGGACATGTTGCTATACACATTCTACACCACTACACAACCTGCGCAAAGATTTCTGGACATTGGTTCCTTTTTTTCTTCGTTTGTTTTTGGCTATTGATGCCATCCTGATCCTGGACTTTGCTAGACGCTCCCTCCAACCCTTTTGGACAGTGGTCCATGGACTCAAACATCTCCTAAATGTGCCTTTCGCCTTCTAAAGCTCATACATGCTTGGCTTTTAATGTTGTTCTTCTGATTGCTGTTGATGGTTATGATTGCTTCATTTGCTTATATTTGATTCATATACTGTATATAGTATTGTACTTACTATTTTTATGTTTACTCTTATGTATAGTGTTTTGTTTTGCTTCAAACACATACTATAGTCCATGCTATGTCAAACTGCCTCTATGCAATTGTATTGTGTCTTGCATGACCCTCTGTGTTTAACACTTTGCATGTAGCAAAGGGAGGGGGGTGGTTTCAAAGAGAGGCTTTCTCTTTTCCTCCTCTACCCTCTCAAACAGTAAACAAATAAACAAACAAACAATAGGAGCCTTGCTTGGAGCTCCCTAGCACAAATAACACTACTGTAACTCCTCAACATTTCAAATCTCTTTATCACTGCCACATACTACCATTTTGGTTGGACATTGTTGCCTAATGGACAGTGACTCTCTAGTGTGGCTAACTTCATTGCACTACCTCATTCATCGACTGCTTGGACTACCATTCTCCTTTCTCGCCAGCCTAATGTACATTGGAGCATTAGTCCTTATTCTCCGAACTTGGCTACAATAGTCATAAAATGGTTTATGCCTGCTTTCATTTGTTTTGAATATTGGCATCACCAATACTGTTGTTTCTGCCACTGTATATTTTCATGTTCCGTTTCACTTGCCAGAATGTATGTATATGGCATACCTTCTAATGACAAGCATTCCTTAATGTACATGTATTGAGTGTGATTGTATGTGTGAATGAGTTCCAGAGAAATTCATTACTGGCCTCCTAAGGGAAATACTCACCTGATGGCATAACCCTTCCTCTAATATTGTCACCCCAAAATTTTACAGACAAAGGTTTAATTGAAATAGCTTCGTTCTCACAGAGACTGTTCGAACTTCCTATTTCAAAAGGGGGGGGGGGGGGGGAATGATACTTTTAATATATCTAAATGATAAGCTCTGACCTGCACCTTGATCTCAAAAGTGCATCTTGACCTGAGTAGCTGTATGGCCCTTGCATGGGATCTAAATAACAGCTTCCCATTGAAACAAGGAGAAGCCATGGGTTTGGATATGTAAATAAATTTCCTTTCCCAGCTCTGGAAATGGAGGAGATCATGCTAGGAGCTGCCTTAAAGCTACATCAGGCAGATGTCTTAAGCAAGTGTTCCTCTTTGTGATTGAGAGGCAGCCATTTGAATCAAATGAATGGCATTTGCATAGCCATTTGGGTCCCTACTCTAGCAGAGACATTTGGTGAGATGGAAACATGGACCTAAGATGTGAAATACTCTTCAAATAGTTTCTGACTGATTCTCCTTTGTCTAGAGACCCTGTTAAACCCTTAAAGGTCTCCTAAATTTAGGGACGGGCTGATGCCAGCCACTCTCAGCGGCCTGCTGCCTCTCTCAGGTCAGTCACCGGCTGCTCTCAAGTCATCTGCAGCCAAAATCTATGTCCGTTTGAAGTCAGAATGGCTCTGACCTGCAGGTCTGCTAAGCCTTAAATATTAAGCAGACTTACAAACCCTCACACAAATTGGACTTCCCAAGATAGAACCTCTCCATCAGGTGAGTATTACCATCAGAAAAACCTGTATCTATCCCACATCGGCCACGTTATTTCCTGAGCCTTGTATGAACGCATGTGTGTGTTTGAATCCCTGTTTCTAATAAAAGAGACATTGCTTGTACTTGGAGCCTCTGCCTCATTTCTGGATTTCTAGTTCCTGGCATACAGACTGAAGGGGCGATCCCTGAGGCATAGTAACAGGCCTCCTCTTGGGACCTTGAGCTAATCAAATGCCCCATTTTGGGAAGGGAAGGGCCTCCAATGACTTCTTGCAGTATCTTAAAAAGGTCCAAGGCAAAGCAAACCCCTGTTCCACTGGGTCCAGATGTTGCTCAACGCTTGCCAACTTCCCTTGCGTTGGACACAGGGACATTCCCTCTTTTACACAGACATTAAAGGGATAGGAGCTCTCCCCAGTTTTCACTCTGACAGCCCTAAATCCCATCACATTTGTGAGGTCTTACTTCACAGTTTTCCAGCGATGGAGGTGGGAATATCCTATATTAAGGTGGGTTGATTCCATCTCTTGCTCCGAAAGAGGCAGGAAAAACAGACTTGAAGGAGTCAATGCCACCAGAGAGAGCAACCCACTTTTCCTGCCTCGCTCCGAGTAAGCTGTGTTTTTCCTTTTCTCCTGCTTCTTTGACTTTGTCTTAGGCTTGTTACAGACTGCCAAA
>NW_024807183.1:0-3731 GCF_019175285.1 Sceloporus undulatus | reverse complement strand
TTTTTTCTCATCATGAAAGATTCAGAGGAGCCTCCCTCACATGCTCAGCCAGGGATGCTCAGAGCCCCTGGGAAGAAATTGGCCATGGAGTCTGCTCTCCTTTTGCAAGGGAATGGATTTATTGCCACAGAAAATCTATCCCACCTTTTGGATTTCAGTTTGTCTTGTTAGCACTGCCACTAACAATTACTTGCTGGAGCCAAAGTGAGCTGAGCCTCATGGTTACATAAAATGTATTTCCTAATAATCCATTTTGGGTGCTGCAATGCATAATGGGCTTTATAGTCTTAACTCTGCATAAATAATAAATCACCCCCCCTCCCTGAGGAGAAATGCGGAGGGGATCTAGTTAAAGCGCATCAGCTTTGATGCAAATTCTGTTTCAGGCCAAATGCAGTAGCAAAGCCAGTATGTGCTCTGTTATTATCTTTCCCCAGGCATTTGGAGCAAGGGAGTCCCTGCATGGCTCAACCTCAGGTTGTGTTCTCCAAAAATTAATGATTTAGCTTTCAGATAAGCTGCTTTATACTAGATCAGACTTTGAATCCATCTAGTCCAGCATAGTTCCTACTCCATGGAAAGCTTTGAGAAAATGACTCTATGAATTTGTGTGTCCTGCTCTCATACTATAATAGAAGGCTGAGTGCCAACAGTGCTGAAGACACAAACAGTATCTGATAACAAATAGTCCAAGGGTGGCAGCCGCGAATCCAAGCAAAGTCCACAAGGAGGAATATAACAGAATCAAGAAGCAGTCCAGGGTCATAAGTCACAAGATCCGATCTCACAGTAGAGGCAGGCTGAGGGAGAAACCAAGTTTGTTTCCAGCAACAGAAAGGAGGAAAAGGCCCATGATTATAAAGCCCACTGACTCAGTGTCACCCAGCTTATAAACCATGGAGTTTATTGCACAGGCCCCTGGAATGGGCCTTGTGCATTACAAAAGGGGTCTGAATGAGGCTGGAACGAGTGGGGGACGCATTTTACCGCAGACAAAAGTCCCCGTTCCATTCCCTTCCCCATCCATCTCACAGGAGGAGATTTTTGAGAACTGTTCAGTAACTGTTCTCAAAACTTGCCTCTTGTGGGACAGATGGGGAGCAGAACAGAATGGGGACTTTTGTGTGCAGTAAAATGCGTCCCCTACTCGTTCTGCACTCATTCCCGGCCCCTTTCGTTCCATTCCCAATCCATCCTGGTGCGATAAACTTCCATTCCATATTTCAAAAGAACATTTCCCACCTTCGTGCGCACAGCTTCTCACTTTTCCTGTGGAGGAGAGAATGGGTTTGTGCAAAATGCCAAAGCCTACCTGAGGACTTGGAGCCTTTCCCTCCCACCTCCTCCACCTCTGGAGAACCCATGGAGCTGTTGGACTGAGCTGGAGGAAGTAAGCTGCAGTAAATTGCTGCAGTAAGTCTGTTTCACCTTCAGGAGGCTTTTATTTCTTTTTGGCTATTACCCTTTTGCATTCTTCCTTCACAGACTTCAGTCCAGAGTTCTTATCAGTCCCAGCTGGTTAGGCCTAATAGTGTAAATCTAGTTTTAGATCATCTTTTTACCTTCTACAGAGATGTTCTTCAGGTTGCATTTGGGCACAATGGTTGGCTTAGTGTTTTTCTTTAGCTTTACTCTAATTTTTAATGTTAGCAGTTCAAGGTCAGTGCCACAATCTGCTCATGGTCATGTTTTTGCAGAGAGAATTGAGCATCTCCATTTTATGAAGAAGAAACAAACTGCTGACTTCACAAAATTCAGTCACTTGGTCTCCTGGCTCTTTTTTTTTTTTTAATCATAACCCAAAATTTTTGGTTCTGCTATGTTTCCTGCTTTTGTATCCCAATCACCAATGTTTATCAACATTTCTTGTTTTGGAATGTGATCAACTTCCCTCTAGACTCCAGCACATAATTACAGTATTCAATTTCTGCTTTTCCTGCCTTTAGCTGGAGCATAATCTTGGATTATGGTTAGACTGTCTTTTTAGTTGCTGTGTGCCTTCAAGTCATTTGGGATTTATCGTGACCCTAAAGTCATGGGGTTTTCTTGGCAAGATTTGTCCAGAAGAGGTTTGCTGTTGCCTTCCCCTGAGGTTGCGAGTGTGATTTGCCCAAATTCACCCGGTGGGTTTTATGGCTGAGCTGGGAATTGAATCCTGGTCTCCAGAGTCATAGTCCAAAACTCAAACCACTACTCCACATCTTACTTTTTTTTAAAAAATCTTAAAATTTGGGCTATCTAATGCTCTAATGAGTAAAATGTCTAGAATCTGGATTTTATCTGGCTAGTCCAGTCATATAGGAGCCCTCCATTATGAACCTTGGATATTGCCCCCTGTGCTCTTGAAATATCCACTGTATTCACCACTTTGCGGTAAGAAAAAAAGCCAAATAAGTGCATTTCAATGGTAAATGAGAATTACGACTGATGAGTAACATTAGTACAAAAACATTATTAAGGGATTCTGTATGGTCTGGTATGGCAGGATGTCAATGGGAGGGGGTGA
This sequence comes from Sceloporus undulatus, assembly GCF_019175285.1. Taxonomy (NCBI): domain Eukaryota; kingdom Metazoa; phylum Chordata; class Lepidosauria; order Squamata; family Phrynosomatidae; genus Sceloporus; species Sceloporus undulatus. Next base: position 1,225 of record NW_024807183.1, on the reverse strand, counting down.
TACCACTGGGATGACGCCAACCCCACTAACGCCACTGACTCAAAGCACTATGCTTTAAACAAGGAAATTCCATGGGGAATGGGGGGAAGAGATGAGCAGCAGAAATGCATCCATCTCTCTTCCCTTAGACTGCAAGGGCATCATCTGCGAGGACCTCCCGAGGGAGAAAACTGGCCCCCAGACCAGCCACCATTGACCTATCTGACCTGACCTCCATGTCCTCCCATGGTTACAGTACAGTTAACTGCAAAATATAGCTTTTCTCCCAGGAAGAGCTACTTAGCCTTCTGCATTCTCATTATGTTGCAGCAATAGATTTCACATCATGTGAAGACTCCCCCTTTTTACAATTTCTCATTGCTTTGAGTGGAAACTTGTCAGTAGTACTTTGACATAGGGAAGGGTATTTGTTGTTGTTGTTGCCTCAACATATGACCTTTGTATTTTTAACTTTGTTAGCCACCCCGGTTGTTCTCAGAGGGGCGGGATACAAATAAATTGTATTATTATTATTATTGTCATCAGGTTCTGTGATGCCCAACATTGGGATCAATTCACACAAACACTGCTAGGTCTGGGGTGTGATAGATGGCTCAGCGTCCCACAGTTCTGCACGTGAAGCTGTTACACAATGGCTGCATGTGGACTGCAGAAATAATCCAGGTTGACACCACTTTAACTGTCATGGCTCCATCCTTTAGAATCCTGGGAAATGTAGTTTGCTGTGGCACCAGGGCTCTCTGACAGAGAAGGCTAAATAGCTCACAAAACTACAATTCCCAAAATCCCATAGCATTGAGCTATGACAGTTAAAGTGGTGTCAATCTGGATTATTTTTGCCATGTGGATGAAGCCCGTTCTGAGCCATGCAGGATTATAGCCTTGGTGTGTGCTTTTTTTCTCTCCTCCAAACAGTGTACATTATGGACTGCCCACGGGATGGCAATCCTATGGGGTCAGAGCCATGGGGAAAAAGTCCAGTTCAACTGAATGACCCTGATAGTTGTGGGATGAAGCTCTAAATCCCACTTTGCAGCTATCTTGCAGCAGGCACCCATTTGGATAGGGCATCAGGAGCACAGTTTATAACATAGAAAGGCATGGTCTGAAGGAAAATGCAGATTTCCTTTCATGGGTACTGCTTGGTTGCCTCCTGCTCCCTTCTCTCAGCAGCAAACCTGTAAGATCCAACAACCTTCACCAATAATCTCCAACAGCAACTTGC
>NW_024807182.1:0-3731 GCF_019175285.1 Sceloporus undulatus | reverse complement strand
GGGGGGGCCCCAGTCATCACACGCCCCCCCAAATCTCGGACAGTTTGGAAGAAACTGCAAGTTGAGACCAAACTGGCTGAGATTTCAACCTGTGAAAGAGAAGGCATGTAGACAGACATTGGACACACCCCCCAAAGTCCACTTGGCCTGGGCGCAACTGGAAACAGAGCCACACTGGCTGTGGTGTCGTCCTGTGACCTGTGAACAAAAAAAGTCAGACAGACACATAACACACAGTAGCACAAGTTAACCAGAACTTGACATATCAAAAGGGCAAAGCAAGACAGTATATTTTGCCCTTGAGTGTCAGGCCATCCTGGCTGACAGGTGATAAGATGACCTTGAGGCGGTCCAGGGAGTCTATCTGGTGGTCTTCCCAATGAAGTACTCCAGAATGTCCATAGTAGTTTAGTGGAGTGGTCCATTGGTGAAGAGAAGCATTTCAACCACGTGCTGAAGTCTCCGCAACCTCTATCTATCACAAATCGAACCAACTTGCATAGTTCAGGAAACTGGGCTTGTAGGTCATGGATTTTGTCCATGCAGCTTAAAGACCATGGTCTCTTTTTCGGAAACCTCACAGTCTTTGCAGTCCATTGAACATCTTCCACTGTTGTCTTCAATGCATCTCGCAGGCTCTGATCCCTCTTCAACTCCTTACTGAACTGGTGTTGTTCCTGGAGTGAAAGGCTTGTCAGAGGCTCTGTGTGCCTCACGATGGAAGGCGCATGCAGTTTAGATGTAGACACCGTAGTCGTTGTTGGTGCCTGAAGTTGCTGTTCCTCTTTGGTGAGAGTTGTAGGACACATCTGTCCACCTTCAGCTCCTTTGTCCCATGCTGACTCTGGAGCATCATCGGAGTGTCGAACTCTTGTTAGTGTTGTAGGCACAACCGAAGTCAATGTCAAGGTCTCTTCTGGTATATCACATCCCTGCTGCTGGAGAGCAACAGTGGTCTCACTTGGCATAACTTCTGGTGTGGCCGACACCTGTCGCTGGTCGGCGACAGTGTCCTTTATCTGACCATGGACATTGTCCATCACTGACTGTCCCCTCTCCTTGGATAGGGTTGAGTCAAGTTGTTGGAACTCAAAACAACGTGCTTCAGGTTCACCTGTAGGTTGTAGGTCAGGGAGAAGTGTCACCTGGAAGTCCTCCTAGTTCTCAAGAACAGCTCCTGGACTTCCCTCAGACTCTTCTTTACTTGAGGTCTCAGTGCAGGTTTCCTCTGGCTCCACCCCTTCTGCCCCATCTGGCCTTGGGCTGGTAGTCAGAACCTGCAACTCTCCTACCTCGACAAACAAAGCAGAACCCATAGGCTCTTCAGCCTGCTCTGCTGTTGAGGTGACTGCTTCTTGCAGTGACTGTGCTTGCTGACAGCCAACTAGGGACCCTCGTGTCCCCACGGACTCCTTTGCATGGTGCACCTTGTTGTCTTGCACATGATTCTGCAGGCTGTCGGCCTGCGATTCACTCGGCGCGCTCGCCCCCCTGGACACCAATGAGTCAGGTGGGTGGAGTGCGAAAGCTTGAGCACCATTGGAGCCATCCACATCCATGGAGACAGGAGTGAGGTTCCCCTCAGAGCTTGCTTCCCGTGGCAGGGTTGTCAGCGTGTCTCCCATGGTGTTCTGTGGCACAGCATCAGTGGCATCTCGATTGGAGGCCACCTGCTGACTGCTGAGCGATGGCGATGTGGCATCTTCCTCCCTTGAGGTCGGCTGGATGGATTTTTCGTCCATGGCAGCGATTTTGCCACAGCGCAGAAGCACAGACTAACTGCTAACTATAAAGTAGACACGCGAAAGAACTAATAAAAACAACAACAGCAATAGCTTGCGTGAAGTGAGGATGTGTGCAGAACACGCTGCAATCTTTGTGAGCCAGAAATGTAAAGGAGAGAAGAAACTGAGTCCCCTTCCTGCAGTTCCCCAACTCCACCACTAGATGGTGTTCCCTGGCGTCAGTAGCCACAGGAAAAAAATGGTCCTATTTTTTGAAAGCCCACTGACCCCTCCTTTCCTTTAACCAGAGAAAAGAAACAGCCCCTCCTTGAGTGGGCTAAAAATCCCCCTCCCCTTTCCTTAGTCAGAAAGCCAGAGAAGAGACCAGAAGCAAGATACCCGGAAGGGCTAAGCCATAAATGCCAACTTATATTGCCCTGTTTGCCAGCCAAGCAGAAGATCAAAGGACCTCTGGCTCCCTCCTCCCCTTTCAGGGAGAGAGAAAAGAAAAACCTCACTGGCGACTGCAATTCCTTTGTCTGTAGCCCAGCCATCAGATTACAGCTTCAGCAAACTCAAGCCCAGGCTGTTTGCTTGAAGGGATGCTGCGGCAAACACTTGCCCCCCCCTTCCTCTCCTAGCGCAACAGCACAAACACACACAGGCAGCAGGGTCCTCTAACCTTGTGCCTCCTTTCCCCTCTTGTCCCACCAAGAGACGAGGAAAGAACCAAAGGAAAGAAAAAAAAACCTCAAGCCTACTCTCCTTTTCCTCACACCAGAGCAAAAGAAAAGAATAAAATCCTCCTTCCCTCCCCTCCCACCGAGGAGATAGGAACCAAAATCTCAAACACACACACAGGCAACAGGAGCCACCCGACCCTACCCCCTCCTATCACCAAGGAGAGAGAGCAGGAAAGAAAAGCAAAACTCAAGCCTCTTTCAGTTTGAAAAGGCCTCCTCCCAAAGCAAAGAACAGAAGTGAAAGAGCCAGCACTATTCCTCCTTAACTCTTCGTCAGTGGAGCACAAGAGAGAGAGTGCGGGGAGAGATAGAAAGAAAGAGAACAGAGAACTTCTTCAGAGCATCACACTAAAATCAAACTCCCAGAGCGGAACACACTCTTGCCCCAGCAAGCAATGTTTCCAACAGTCCGAAAACCACCGCTGCCAACCATGTGATGATTCCTTGGGAGCAAAGCCCTGTGCGTGGCTATTACTCTCAGGGAGATCCCTTTCAAGAACTATATTCTCCGCTGCCACCACTCAGTGAATTACCAATAAACTATAAATTATTAATTATTATAATTATAATAGCTCACAGCTATCCCTTCCCCACATACACTGAGACTTGTGAGGAATAGAGAGAGAGTTCTAGTTTCAATAGCCGAGTCTAGGCACGTGTATAGGAGTATAGAGATAGCAGATGCTTTTTAAGAAAGAAGTTTATTTTAAAAAGGGATAGAATAGGATAGAAAGAATTTATAACACTCTTGCAAAGCCTCTTTGCCTTGCAGGTCAAAGAACATAGTTACAGAATTCATTCCAGACAAGCCATTGTTGAAAATAACAAAAGGCCTAAACGCACTAGCTAACACGTTCCTAACTACTCACGGCAGATGGGATTTGTAGTCCTTTTGAGTTCCTGGATGCAGGGAGGGCCCCTGGCCTCTCGACCTGCATTCCCTTGAGTCTGTGTCTCCCAGACTCAAAGAGACAGCATCTGGTTTCTCCCTCAGGAGAGGATCAAGGGAGAGACTTGGTTTCCCCCCCCCCCCAGAGGAGAGAGGGAGAGAGACAAAGGACCGCATGGCTGCACAAGCCTTTTTTAAAGATTTTCCATAGAAAGTTCTTGAATCTCGCGGTCCTACTCTCTGATTGGTCAGTTAGACCTTGCATCAGCTATGATGTCACAGCTCATTAGCATGTGATGTCAGCTCTCATTAGCATGTACCTCCCCTTGATTAACCCCTTATGGTTCAGGAGAAGTTCCCAGATGACTGGGGGGG
>NW_024807181.1:0-3732 GCF_019175285.1 Sceloporus undulatus | reverse complement strand
CCAGGTCACTCACAGCAGGTACAAGCATATTGTCCACTGCTTCAATTGCAAGTCCCAGGGCCTTGTTCTCACTACGTTTAAATCGGGATTGGGATCTGAGTTAAAGGTTCTCACTGAATCCAGTTTTAGAAATCGATTCAGAAAGGGGGACCATGCTATTTGCCCATTGTTGCTCATTTAACCAGCATCAAAAAGATCCTGGGTTTTTGCAGTGTTTTTGGGCTGGATTCAGATTAACAGATTCAGCCCAAGTGAGAACCAAGTGAGTTTGAATTGGATTTGAATCCGCCCTGGTTCCTGCCAGCAGCTTGGACCATGGCCTCTCCTGGCCTCCAAATCTCTGGTCCAGCCTCCTTACTGGCTTCTTTGGCCACTGACTGGCTTCCCTGCGCCTTTTTTTAACCCCCCCCCCCCCACAGGAGAGGCCAGAAGGAGGTCGCAGAGAAGCCGGAAGCCTTGCAACCTCCTTCCTGCCCCCCCCCGGCATCTCTGAGACCTTCTTCCGGCTTCCTCAGCTGCAGGAAGTTTTAAAACAGGTCGCAGGGAACCCGGTCAGTGGCCAAAGAAGCTGGTAAGGAGGCAGGACCGGGGATTTTGAGGCCAGGAGAATCCAGTGACCATGGGCCATCAAGCTGCCCCTCGCCACTTGCCGATTCCCAAACCGATTCCTGGAACCGGCGCAAACATAGTGGGAACCACGTTTTTTCTGAACTGGTACTTGAAATAGGTTCAAGAACAAGATGCTTTGGTATGTTCATGTCTATTGGCCTTAGTTGCAAATCCATTCAGGTCCAGATGCTGGTCCCAGCATGTTCACCTCTTCAGTCGCAGGTCCCACGATGCCCTAGCACAGGGGTAGGCAACCTTTTTGAGCCGGGGGCCAGGTTGCTGTCCCTCAGACAACTGGGGGGCCGAAGCCAAAAAATAAATAATTACATAATAATAAAAATTAAATATATAAATGAACCGGGAAAAATGTAGGACAACATTTTCAAATGGAGGACACTTTTTTAAAAAAAAAAATGCAGGACATACCAAAACATTGGATCATTTTTTAAAAAAGGTTAATAGAAATGCATCTTTCTCAGGCTTCTAGAGACAATTGCCCCCCAAAGGCCCTGGCGGCAAGCAGCGGCAGGACTGAGCTGGGGCTGCTCCCAAGGATTCACTGGGCCAGATCCAGCTCGTGGGCCGTAGATTGCCTACCCCTGCCCTAGCATGTCCACTCCTTCAGCATCAGCTCCCATCATGCCCTAGCATGGCCACTCCTTCAGCAGCAGGTCCACTGCTTCGCTTGCAAGTCCAATCATGTCCAGTGCATCGGAGGATGGTCCTAGCATGCCCACCCCTTCAGTCGCAGGTCCCATCATGCCCTGGCATGACCACTCCTTCCTTCAGCATCAGGTCCCATCATGTCCTAGCATGTCCACTCCTTCAGCATCAGGTCCCACCATGTCCACCCCTTCAGTCGCGGCTCCGCCACTTCTGTCCCTGAGTCAGAAACCATATCCATGTTCTGGGAGCAGAGTATGACACCGTTTTCCTTCTCCCAGGTGCCTCCCTTCGTTCAGCCTTGGCCCATCGACATGGCGGAACACCGGGAAAACAGGCAGAATTTGCTGTCTATATCTCAAGCCCTGGAGGACTTTAAGAGCCGAGTCCAGGTGAAGACACGTGAGGGCAAAGACAGCGCACAGACCTTGGCCTCTGTGCTACAAGTAATGGAGGACTTTTTCAGCAGGGTCCAGCCCTACCTGCCCCAAATCCCTCAGCAAGAGGTGGCAGCTGGCCAGAGAGGAGGAAGGCCAAGAGAGCAAGTGGCCTTTAACCAGGACTTGGCGGCTGTGGAGAGACCACGCAGAAGCCAACAAATTCGGGTTTCTCAATCCCAGGGGATGCCAGCTGCCCAGGGCCTTCGAAGAAGTCCTAGAAACCACAGGAGATAAAACAGACATGCCTGGCACCCCTCCACAAGAGCCAAAGGGTGCCCAAAGGACCTTCGTCGTCTTAGGACTCTCTGCTGCCTCTGGCCTTTCCTCGTTGTGGCACTCAGACGTTGGGTGTGGACATTTCCCCATCTGGGGTGGGACAACCCCACCGGTTCCACCCAGGCTGCCTGTCCCGGGTTCCAGTGACGGGACACAGTCTGCACCAATGGAGAAGATGAGGAGAACGCTAGCACCGAAACCTGGGTCTGGATTGAGCTCTGGGGCTTCAACTCCCAGAGTCCAGCCGGGTGCTTTGAGCTCAGCCAAGGAAGGAAGGAAGGAAGGAAGGAAGGAAGAGAGCGAGCCCTACATCTCCCAGCAGCCCCTGCCCACCATGCCCTTCCATCCTGCCACTGCTGGTCAGTTGGCCGGGCTCCCCTAAGCGCCTGCTTCTACCTCTTCCTCCTCTTTCATTTCCCTCTTTCCTCTTCCTCTTTCCTTTCCCTCTTTCCTCTCCCTCTTCCCTTTCCCTCTTTCCTTTCCCTCTTTCCTCTCCCTCTTTCCTCTCCCTCTTTCCTTCCCTTCATCTGCTTCCTCCTCTTTCCTCTCTTTCCTCCTCTTTCCTCTTTTCTCCTCTTTTCTCTCCTTCCTCCTTTCCTCTTCTTCATCCTCTTGCTTTCCTTTCTCCGCTTCCTCTTTCCTCTTCTCCTTCATCCTCTTCTTCCTTCCTTTCTTTTTTAAAATATATTCTTTACTAAATTTTTAAAAACAAATGATATCTCAAATGTAAACACAGACATACAATTCATGTTCTTTCTTAAGAAACCATAGAGAAATCTCCTTCTAAGCCTGAGGGCAGGGAACCGTCTAACTAAAAGGATTGCATGTACAGCGCTGTGTAAATTTACAGCGCTTCATAAATAAAGGTTAATAATAATATGTCTAAGCCATATCTCCTCTTCCTTCTTTTTCTGGAGGTCTCCTGCCTTCTAGTATTCAATGAGGTCTCCAGACATTATTAGCAGAGAAATATATTCCTTACAATCTAAAAGAAAACATGCTCCATTTGCAAGAAGTATCTCCAATCGCAGACAGGATTGTAAAGTCCATCTGTTTGTGGATGCTTTAAGGTATAGTCACTGTTTTCCAAATATCTTTATCACTCCGGTCCAAAAGTGAAGTCTTTTCCCTATTCTGTTTTTAAACATTTTATCAAAGGTTTCCATTGCTTTTCAAATGGATTCATTGAATTCTTCTTTAATAAATGTCTTAATTTACCAGTTTCTAGAACATCATACCATTTTATCAACCAGACCTTTACATTATTTATGGTCTTCATTTTCCATTTCCGAGCAAAATCTATATTTTGTCCCAAATCTTGCGCCCATTTCACCATCTGGGTTTTGACTTGTTCATCCTCTAATTCAATTTTTAATAACATTTTGTAATAAATCTTGATTCTATGATTATGTTCTGAATGAACCATTTTTTCACAATTCCATATCCACTTCGCCAGTTGCTAAAGTCTTCACATCCACTATAAACCTTTCCCTAATCTGTCTATAAGTAAACCTGGCATAGCCAAGGCCTCCTGATATCAATGGCTCTTGTGACTTCATTTGTATGTCTTTGGCCCTTTTGATCCATCAGATCTTCATGCGTTTCCCATTTTTCTTGCCTTAGCTGAACCCGGTTACAAAAAGCTTCCTTTATGGAGGCCCATTTCAGGAGGACTGGACAACATTTAGCTTTAATACTCAAGCAATACTTTTAATAGTCAGTGCCTGATACAGTGGACTCTTGT
>NW_024807180.1:0-3732 GCF_019175285.1 Sceloporus undulatus | reverse complement strand
GGGAGAAAGCATTTTCAAGGCCTCTCTGAGATTGCCATTTATAACCACTATAAAATCATGAGGTCCCCATGAAACTGTTTTCTGACTTCCTTCTGTTCTTCCTCCATTAAAAGAAAATGACATAGAAATGAATTCTTAGGGCTTCTGCATATAAACATTGCTGCAGTTGCTTTTTTTCATATATCAAGGCAAAAGAGGGCAGATAAAACTGCAGGTGCTTCATTTAGTATTACCTAGTGTAGGCCTTACTACTGTAAAGACAGAATAGGAAGAGGCTGATTAATTCCACCAGTTGTTCTATTATTTAGATGCCTAAAGCAATATATTGTACAAAAGTGATGGGAACTGAAAAGCATATGAGACATTAATCATGCCAGGAGTCCCAACTGGTTTCAGGAAAGCTTCTCACATACTCAGATTTACAGAAAGGCGTTTAGTACTTTAAAAGATGCTCAACTGTATGCTTGGTCATGTTTTATTTTTTAGTGTGTGTGTAGTCCATAGATGTCCATATGTCCAGCATGCTGTGAATGGTGCTCATGAGCAAAACATTTGAAATACGGGGAATAATATTAAATACTAGGAATAGGTGGCAGTAAGGGAATTTCCAGAGGAATCCATGAAGCTTGTTTTGCATCTGGATGTTTACATATTGTTACCAAGTTTGGATTTATATAAAATTTTGGGTACATGCCATCTGTGCTATGACCCCTGACTGACCTCATGGAGGACCCGCCATTAACCTAAAAGTGGAGAGACCACGTAGGCAGCTCACCTGGCCCAGTCAGAGCCCCAGAGAGAGATGGAATTAAAAATCTTCCATAGGAAGTTTGGGAGTCGCCAAACCAGAATCACCTCTGCTAGCCCAAGTAAGACAATAGACTTGGCTTCTCACTTAATGAGCCAGTGATCAGCTTAATGGCTCAGCAATCAAGTCGGCTGCCCCTCTGAATTGTGTCCTGCCCTAATGCATTGTGCAACACATTGCTTGGTCTCAGCTTAACAAAGCCCCGGCAATCAACACCTTTGTCTAGCAAGTCCCACGTTTTGCACTATATAAACCCTGAGTTTTCGGACCCTTCTTGGGTTTTTGAGCATTGGATTCTTTGAGCATTGAGCTCTGCTGAAATCAATGAGCTAAACTGAGCTCTCACTATCTCCGGGTTGCAAGTTGGTCCACACCAATTTGAACTCTGCTCTTAAGCCTCCGCGGCCCTCTTTCCCCATTCCTGTGGCCATGATTCACTGTCCATCCAAGCTCCATCAGGACTTCCCGGAGAAGACTTCTAAGGTAGTATATCCTACTGGTGCCTCTCTCTCCCAAATCTATGTCCCAAACTTGCCCCTCTCCTGCTGTATCATTGAATGTGTGTGTGTGTGTGTGTTCCCCTTTTGCTGTGTGATTTTCCCTGTGCTTGAATAAATGTTATTAGTTTAATTGTACCTAGTTTGTATCAGAGTCTCTTTCTCTTGGGGTGTACTGGCAACCTCTGGTATATACCCTTTGGGACACGATTCTGGCACGTGGTATTGTTAGGGCCACCTCTCGGCAATATTTGAGCTAATTAAAATTCCCCTAATTCGATCCTTCCTAACAATATGTATTCATTGAATTCACAGCCAGAATCCTGTTGGACCACTACATTCATGAAAAAAAATAGTTGTGCAAGTGGTTGTGCTTTCTCAGAGGTTGCATTAGGGCAGTTTTTAGTGCAGCCAATCATTTTGCATCCTCGCATGTTTTTGCACAACTGGTCATACAACCCTACAATAGGTATGCTGGATAAATATTTATACTGTTGAAAGGATGTAAGGTCTTCACCTGTATCTGGAATTAGCATGGCCAGGCCAGGACTATCTGAGACCTGAGATTCCAAGGCCAAAGCCTTAGATCTAGGGACAATCCCTTGTGATGTCACAAATGTGATGTTATGGTGATGTTACAAGGGAAGTGATAAAAGGAGCAACACATGGTGAGCTCATTAAATATGATATGGTCTCATTCCCACTTACAGATAAATCAGTGTGTGATCCAAATCAATGGATCGATTCGACATCGGCTCGTGGTTTATACTACACTTGCCCCGGTTGCATTTTCTGTCATTTTCTGATATCAAAATTATCCACTTGTGGTTCCCATTCACAAATGAATCAATTCAAAATTATTCAGTTCCAGCTGGCCAAAGGGAAATTTGAATCGATTCCAATCTGCTTGTGTTTTACACTTGCGCGAAATTGATTTATTGAAGAAGAAGTGGAAAAAATCAGCATCAAAAAGATGCAGGTTAAATGGGTCTGGAGCATGGCCCTTCTCTCGGAATCACTTCAGCGATTTGGATTAAGTGTGAATAGGGTTGCCATATCCCACCTGTGGGCGGGACTTTCCCGGTTTTGAGCGGGTTGGCATGGTCCCGCCCCAGTTTGGCCCCACCCTTGGGATTTCCCCCACCCCTGGGCTGAGGGGAGGATTCCCTCCCCGCTTGGGCTCCGCTGCCACAGCAGCGAAACCAGGGCCCAGGCCGGGAGGGAAAGCCTCCCTGAAGGGAGGATTCCCTCCCCGCTTGGGCTCTGCCGCCACTGCGGCGAGGCCGGGGCCCAGGCCAGGAGGGAAAGCTTCCCCTCAGCGAGGCTCCTATTAAAATGTAGGACACAAAAAAATGTGTCCTACATTTGAACATTTTGTCCTACATTTGTCCCGGTTTGGAGGTCCTGACGTATGGCAACCCTAAGTGTGAACCAGGGTCGTTTAAACCATTACAAACTGATTTGTAATCTGATTTAAAAGGTAGTGGGAATGAGGCCTACATTAACATCAACCACAGGTGCATAAGGTATATGAATCAAATAAAAATCACCAAGTCTAACAAATGGTAACAGCATACACATATATTATCTCATACTCACACTTGTGTACAAATGTTTCAAGGCAGTGCTTCCACCCTGAGACATCTCCACCTTGCTCTGAGGACCTAAGAGGAAGAACTGGGAACCCCAATCTGGATGCTTCTGTGGGGCATTTGTTACTGTCTACTCACACAGGATCCAATATCTGTTCCTCTGGTTGGATTGTAACCTTATGCAGCCAAAACAGCACCATCCATGGAGGCTTGAAGGAAGTCCAAGGATAGAACCAGAATGAAAATCTTTAGGAAGAGTCCTGAACAGCTTCAAGAGGACTGAGGGATTAGTCAGATAGTGAAAATCAGCCAGGATGAATCTAGGATGAATACCCGTTGTTCACATGCATCTCAAATACACCTGATTATGTTTGGGGAGGGGGGGTGCCAAAGAAACACTTAACCTGGGATAATTGATGCTGGTTTTTTTCCTAAGCTTTTTTTAAAGATTTGCATCATCAGCAGTGTGAATAACGGATGTGAATAGACCAGAATTAAGCTCTGTATACCCTGAACCCATTTTAAATACATTTGCATTGTCAGCTCTGTGTTTATTCAAGTGTTGGCACATGTGAGCAACCAAACTCACAGAGATGTGCATAGTGTGAATAACAAACCCCGAATGTGTGAGTGAGATTGTTTGCATCCTTCCATTAAAAAAAAAAGATGTTTGAATGACCCCTTAGTTTGCTCAGAGGCCATGGAATGGAGGTCATCTTTTGTGTGGGGATGGGAAATAGAATATCAGATGGAAGGACAATGGTACTCAATGAGATTGTGGTTTTTGCAGATCCAACTTGTTGGGGCAATACTGAGGTGGCAGCTGCTAAGAGCA
>NW_024807179.1:0-3732 GCF_019175285.1 Sceloporus undulatus | reverse complement strand
GCCTTTAAACTACCAGAGCCTGCCTTAGAAAGCGGCGAAAGGCGGGCTAATGGATCTGAGAGCTGCGTGCGAATGGTGAGTGGGGGTGTCCCCCTATTTTCATTGACTGTGACTTTAATGGTGGGGTCAAAGAGAAAGGCCATGCAACTAATTGCGGCCATTGACTGTGGGTGCACCAGATGCTTAATAAACCCTGCTGTGGTCAGCAGTTTGGACATTACAACTCACCCCTTGCAGGAGCCCATACCCTTCACACAGATGGATGGGTCTTTGATGGGTGGGCAAGCAGCGGAGAGGAAAACCGCCCCTGTGTGGCTTGGGGTGGCAGACCATTGGGAACAACTCCAGCTGGTGGTGGGGCCCACCTACAACTACCATTTGATGCTGGGAATTGACTGGTTGCATCACCACAACCCCTCTTTGAGATGGAGGGACAGACAATTGATTTTTGATGATCCAGTTTGCAGAGAACATTGCCTTGACCAGGCCGTGGTGCTTCCTCCTCTCCTCCCGCCGGTGCCACGCCCATTTAGAGACTATGCAAGGCCATAGGACATTAAACTGTGTTGGGGAGGGAGCGGTTTCCTTCCCTCAATGCTATCAAGATTTGCAGGGGGGTTTTGAAGCTAAGGAGTGTGATGTGTTGCCTCCGCATAGAGAGACGGACTGTGCCATTGAAATAGAGCCAGGGGCACCACTGCCTAAACCTAAGTTATACTCAATGACCCCAAGGGAACTTACCACCCTAAAGGAGTTTATCGAGAAAAACTTGGCCCGGGGATTTATTAGACCATCGACTTCGACTTTTGCCGCTCCCGTCTTCTTCAGGGAAAAGAAGGATGGCTCCTTGCGGTTGGTCACAGACTATTGCAACCTGAATGGGATTTGTAGTACTAACAAATACCCCCTGCCTTTAATGAAGGACATGTTGGGACGATTAGTCACAGGCAAGATTTTTACCAAGCTGGACTTGAGGGATGCTTACTACCGAGTTCGCATCAAAGAGGGGGATGAATACAAGACTGCATTTAACTGCCCCTTGGGGGCATTTGAGTACCTGGTTCTCCCTTTTGGCCTTGCGGGGGTGCCTGGGATTTTCATGAGGCATATTAACGAGGTACTACATGACCTATTGTTTGAAGGGGTCCTGGTGTACCTGGATGATGTGCTTATTTACTCCAAAGACTTGGATAGCCACGTTAAGTTGGTCCGAGAGGTACTCAAGAGACTGCTGGATAATCAGCTATATGTAAAACTGTCCAAATGCCATTTCCACACAGAAAGATTGGACTTTTTGGGGTATAGAGTTTCCAACCAGGGCATAGAAATGGATCCTGCTAAGGTGCAAACTGTACTAGACTGGGCGCCCCCCTAGGAACCGCAAAGATGTTCAGAGGTTCTTGGGCTTTGCCAACTTTTACAGACAATTCATTCCTGATTTTGCCAAAATTGCTTTGCCTATAACTGATCTGCTTAAAACCAAATCTGTGGAGAAGAAAGGGGGGGAGGCGCCAAAAGGGAGCAAAGGACCCAAGCCTTCTGCTCCAATTCGGTGGTCAGAGGAGTGCCAACGGGCTTTCGACCAGTTAAAGTTGCTGTTCAGTAATGAACCCATTTTGCTTCACCCTGACCCAGATAGGCCCTTTGTTGTACAAGTGGATGCAAGTGACTTTGCTATGGGCGCAGTATTGTTGCAAAGGGACTCTGATGGTAAACTAAGGCCATGTGCTTACCTGTCTAGAAGGTTCCAAAAGGCTGAGTTAACTTGGCCTTGTTGGGAGAAAGAGGCCTATGCCATAAAACACGCCTTGGAAAGTTGGCGGCAGTTCTTAGAGGGGGCTCCACAACCTTTTGAGGTGTGGACGGACCACAGGAACCTGGAGGCATTGCAAACTCCTCGCAAACTGACCCCCAAACAGAGGAGGTGGGCCAAGGATTTTTATAAATACAAGTTCAAGTTGAAATTCTTCCCTGGGCGCCAAAACATTTTGGCCGATGCACTTTCCAGGTTGCCACAACATGAGGGGAAAGAGGCCATTCCACTAGAAACTATCTTTTCCCCTGAACAGTTGGGCCTTGCCGTAATCACTCGCAGCAAGGCCAAGGCTTCATCCCAGCCCCCTGCACAGGCTAAGTCTGAAACCCTGCTGGATGACGTTCTGCTACGGATCCAGCAGGTGACAGATGCAGATGACTGGCTACTGAGCCACAAGGACTTGCTGTCTCGTAATGCACAGGGACTGTGGGTAAAGAATTCTAGGGTCTATGTCCCTGCTTCCATGAGAGAGGACATTTTAAAGCTCTGCCATAATTCTAAAGCTGCTGGACATTGGGGTTATCTGAAGACTTGGCACAAACTACGCAACACTTATTGGTGGGAAGGTGTGCGCGCGGATGTGGATGCTTTTGTAAAGAGTTGCCCTGTTTGTGCTAGGGCCAAGCCTGTTGTGGGAAAACCCAGAGGTTTACTTCACCCTTTGCCCACGCCGGACACACCCTGGAAACACATTGCTATGGACTTTATAACTGATTTGCCACCAAGTAAAGGTAGAGACACCATTTGGGTGGTGGTGGACTTGTTTTCTAAACAAACACATTATGTTGCTTGCAAAGGGATGCCTTCAGCTTCTAAGTTAGCTGACCTTTTCATTGCCCATATATATAAATATCACGGATTGCCGGATAGAATAATTTCGGATCGAGGCAGTACCTTCACCTCTAAATTTTGGAGGGTATTGCAGAAAAAATTAGGGGTTCAATTAGCCCTCAGCACAGCCTATCATCCTGAGACTGATGGACAATGTGAGAAAACGAACATGGCCCTTGAAAGATACCTTCGGTCCTACACTAATTATTTACAGGACGATTGGTATGACCTACTCCCTCATGCGGAGGTAGCTTTCAACAGTGCTGTCCATAGGAGCACTGGGCAGTCTCCCTTTTTGATTAACTATGGGTTTGAACCTAAGTTGCTACCTGCGTTGCCTGCTGAGAAATCTGACCCTGTTGCTGTGACTCAATGGTCTGAGAAAGTCAAGGGAGCCTGGCCTATGATTACTAAAGCATTGCAGGACGCCAAGCGTCAATACAAAAAGTATGCGGACAGGAAAAGGTCAGACGGTTGGGACATTAAGCCTGGGGACATGGTCTACCTGTCCACAAAAAATTTGAAGTCCAGGTTTCCTTCGAAGAAGTTGGGTCCTAAGTTCATTGGCCCTTTTCCTGTTAAGACACTGGTGAATGATGTCACTGCCGAACTCATTCTTCCCAAATCCTACCGTCATCTTCACCCCGTTTTTCATTTCAGGTTGTTGAAACCAGATCGGAGCACGGGTCGATGGAAGACTACTGACTCTCAGCCTCTGCCCATGATGATTGATGGGCAACAACACTTTGAAGTTGCTAAAATTCTGGACTCTAGGCTGCATAAGGGCAAACTCCAGTATCTCATTCGCTGGAAGCATTTTCCTGTTGATCATGATGAATGGGTTTCTGTTGCTCTTGTTAATGCGCCTGATTTGGTGGCTCGTTTTCATGCACAGTACCCTGACAAGCCTTCTCTTTCCTCTGTCACTTAATTTTGTTTTCGGCTATCTTTAGGGGCGGGTTTTTTTTTTCTTTTTCGGGGGGCTGACTGTTAGAATCCTGTTAGTATTCTACCAGATAGTGTTTTGTAGTGTAGTACAGTATAGTAGTTGGGGGATGATGGGGCTTTAGCTGCAGTAGAAGAGT
>NW_024807178.1:0-3732 GCF_019175285.1 Sceloporus undulatus | reverse complement strand
AGAATTCTGTGCTGACCTGTGGGGGAAAATTGAACACTGGTTTAATGAGTGCTATTAAAGATTTGTCATTATTACTGTCAGGAACTATTCTTTCTTTTTTTTAGTCCAAATTTAAAGATTAAGATGTGAAGTTGCACAGTTGCACTGTGCACTCAAAACACTTTGATCATAGAAACAAACACAAGGTGCTTTAATAGTCCTAGATTTTCAGCATTTTTGCTAGCTGATTTCAGAGAAGGAAGCTCATTTCTTTTTCTGTTTTGCAAACTGGAAACAGCAATGGAAAGCGTATCTTTGGTAACATTTGCATCTTTTGTTCTCTTTGATAGAGATGTTCACATTCAAACATACTTTACTGCTCAAAAGTTACTGAAAAGTGAATATAAAATACTACACAGAGTTCAGGAGTTGCCTTTCTAGCACCTTGTCCAGTTGTTAATTGTGTTATACTGCATGTCTGGAACCTTGGGAATTTTGACAGAAGAAGATCTGAAGGTACAATTCATCCATCTTACTACTAAGCAAATCTGAGTCTGTCCAGTGTCACGATAAAAGACGATGTAGGAACCTTACATTGTCAAATCCAATAATGAGTCTTCCCTTTTCACACATCTAATTTTGGTGACTACTAACATGTAATGATATATCTCTGAAGTTTTGGACATTTTAAAAATAGCCTGAAACTCTCACCATTCACATATTGCAAGAGTTGCATATGTTTTAATGAAGTAAAACACACATAGGCCTAAATCATGCTTGTGGTTCCCCATATCTTTTCTTTGCAGTTCTCAGCCCTCTGAAACAGTTGCTTGAGATACAAAAGTGACTATAGTGGCAATAACCCTGAAACTGCCTCCTCTTGATTCTACTGTGAGAGGGTCTAATATATAATTTCTGTTAATAGACATGTGTATACAGTTTATATATATTTGATATATATGTCAAAGACATCTTTTTTTGACAGTATTTGCTGGGGTTTAGTTCCAGTACACCCCCTTCCCCATAGATACCAATATCCATGGATGTTCAAGTCATTATAAACAATGGCATAGTAAAATGGTGTTCCTTATATATGGTGAACAACTCAAAGGTTTGCTTTGAATTTTTTTATTTTTATTTATTTTTTTGGAATATTTTCAAGCTGTGGTGGTTGTATCTTTGGATGCAGAATCTGTGGGTATAGCAGGCTGACCGTCTCAAACTTTTACTCCTATCCATGGATTTCCCTGAAAATGATATGATTAGAAAGGATACCAATACTGATGCCAGATCAGGTTTTATTATACATGAAACATGTCTCCATCCAGTAGAGCAGCCATCATAAACACCCACAAATCCAAGTTTTTCAATTACAGATGGGCAAAGCAGTCTATTTCTGGTCCATGTCAGCTTTTTTGGTGTACATTCATTACATTTTTCGGTCCCTTTTCCACATCAATCTGTGTAATTTCCACATCATTTTAATGGTTTAAATTCATGTGTCAGTTGTAACTAGAGTGAACCCATGTAATTGATTGCTTAATTGTACGTCAGCACTTAAATAAATCCCATGTATTCAGTCGATCTAGCATTGACTAGTAATTGTATCTAGTTGGTAGTAGTAATTGGATGTAGGGCATTGTGATTTGTCCTGACAGAAATTTATTTTTATGTATATTTTAAACAAAAATGTACATAACACTAATGTGTTACACCAATGTGGGTATGTGTTACACCAATGCGTACGGCTCTGTTAAGATTACCAGTCTTTCAGGATTGGGTTCTGCATTTGTGGAACAGCCTTCCTTTGCACCTTCAGCTGGATGAAGATCTTACCCACTTTTGCAAAGGTTTGAAGTACTTCCTCTTCGATTTGTCGGATTGCTGAGTTTCAGAGTGACTAAGGCTGGTTTTAGCACTTTTATTTTCGGTATTTTATTGTTTTTGCTTATATATGTTTGATGTTTTGTCCTTTGGTGGAAAGGGCATTATAAATAAACATCATCATCATTATTATTATTATTATTATTATTATTATTATTATTATTATTATTACTATATTTTGTTATAACATTTCAATACACATTTGAATAAATTTTTGAGCCAAGAACTCTTCCACAAATGTGGCTAAGTGTAAAGAAATGGATGTGTATTGATCTATATATTAATTTGGAATGTTAAAATCATGTTGTTTTGCTTTAAAATGCAAACAAAATTAAATCTTCACATATCTCTTCTCTAATGGGTTTTGAGCAACACAAGAAAATGAAAAGTTCTCTGTGTGTGCATCTTTCTGGTAATTTCTAATTATTCTAAAGAATCCTTCTCTCCTCAAAGGAAATACACAAAGAGAAAAAATGCAAGTTCATAGGAAGGATTATCACAGCATAATGTTTGATCATCTGCATCTAACATGGAATATATTTTCCTAATGCACTGAAATTAATTGCCAAAACTTTTAATTTTTTTAATAAGTGGTCATTTTATATTAGTCATCTAGATCTTTTGGAATCATTCATATTGATAATTCAGATTTGTGAAGTATCCAGTAATATCAAGGGAATTCCTAAGTATATTTCATATTTCATATTATACCATCTCACATTCATCAAATGAACTGGAACCAGGTCATTGGAACTGCAACTCTGAAACATAGTCAGTGGGATTCCTGTTAGTGAAATTCAGTTTACAATTGCCAGTGTTTTTTCATTGCTGTTGCAAAGGGAATAATTTTCTATTTCCTTCATGCAACAATTCCTACCTCCTCAAGATTCACCTTCCTCCATAGCCATTTAGAGGCAATGGATAGTGAGTGACACAGGAGAAGCATTTGGCTATATTCCCAGTGCCAGCTATATCATCTAGCACAGGGATGTGATGAAAGCACATTTCTGTTTGTTAAACGTGTGGGATTTTTGGTTTTCTTGATGCTTGGCTCTACTATTTATGAATTCTTAAATTTTGTATCTACTAGACTGAGGAGTGAGAATTTGCAGACATTCATTTACAAAAGAGGCACTGGGTCAGACACTTCATGACAAATTAGACATTCAGAACATTGTGTTGTTTTGATTTTTTTTTTTAAATAATAAGCAAAACAGTGCCTCAGTCATTCATTTTTAAGTGTGTGATTCTCAGTCAAGGCAATCAAAGAGGAGAGGGAATTCCATTATAAAGATAAACATAGGCCATCCTTCCATTTTAGACACTGTGAACTTATTTCTATAATTCATACTTCTAATTTCAAGAAGAGTTAGTAGGAAGGATATACGCAGTTAAAATGCTGGTGATTCCTAAGCTACTATTTCTTTTTCAATGTATCCCCATTATTAAACATGAAAAAATCTTCAAAGATTGGCAGAAACAACTGGCACAATTCGTATGGGTGGGAAAAAAACCCAGAATTAGAATTAAAATATTATATGATGCTAAGGAAAGAGGTGGTTTTGCCCTTCCTAACCTAAAATTATATTTTGAAGCTTGTGCCATAACCTTTCTGAAAGAATGGATTACGTTAAAAAATACTAAACTACTGAAATTAGAGAGCACAAACATTAGATTTGGTTGGCATGGCTTTTTGTTTTACGGGAAAACAAAAGCTAATAGAAGTTTTAATGATCACTATATTCGTGCCTCAATATTTAGGGTCTGGAATAAGTATAAAAAACGTATATGTCCCAAACTTCCTTTGTGGTTGTCACCACATGAGGCACTATTTTGCTATGATCCAAAGAAAAATCAGACTTGGATTAG
>NW_024807177.1:0-3733 GCF_019175285.1 Sceloporus undulatus | reverse complement strand
CAGCCACTTCCTCTTTGTTTGCTGCCCAGTTGAGCTACCTCCTCTAATGGTCAAAGTGGATGATATCTGCCTTCCACTCCACCAGGTAGATTTTCCCCTCACCCACCCTGTACTTACCATTTAAGAAATTGGGGCTCATTGGCTTTGAGTGGAGCTATACTGAAAGGTTACTGAAATCCAGTAGTGGAAATAATAATAAAATGATGTTTGTTTTTTATCCCGCTTTTTGCCAAGCAATCAAAGTGGCGTACAACAGGTAGAATGATTTGGGCAACAATGGTGTGCACCCACAAGCATTGTGGAATGTATCTTTCAGATTCTGGGGCCCAACTGTAGGGGAGAAATCAACCTTGGAGGCTTCTGTGGGGCTTTCTTCACCGCCATTTGGGACGTCCTGTCTTGCCACTCTTGAGCTGGGGAATCTTGAGCTGGGGTAGCTGACCAGGGACAATCTACTTTTAATATCATAGAATCATAGAGTCCTGGTGGGGCAGTGGTTAAATGCCTGTACTGCAGCCACTCACCCACAAACCACAAGGTTGTGAGTTCAATACCGGCCAGGGGCTCAAGGTCGACTCAGCCTGCCATCCTTCCGAGGTCACTAAAACGAGTACCCAGCTTGCTGGGGGCAATTAGATTACAGTTGTAAACTGCTTGTGGAGTGCTTAAGTTCACTGATAAGCAGTATAGAAATGAACTTGCTAATTACAGAGTCAGAAGAGACCACAAGGGCCATCCAGTCCAACTCCCTGCCATTCAGAAAAACAAGAGGCAACTAGTAGTGCATTACATATTATATTATTTTATTTGAGCAGATTATAATAGTATTTTACTTCTCTACTCTGGTAGATTATATTAAGTTACTATACTTGCATGGGAAGTTCATCCATATTGTGGGTGAGGTGGAGGTCTAAAACCAATGTGATTTGGAGCCCCTCTGCAATTATTGCTGAGTAGTTTAAACAAAGTGTGCCCTTGTACATATCTTCTCTGTCTTTTCTCCCAGACAGGAACACAATCAACTGAAAGACTGCTTTCTCACTATAGTTATCATACAAATTCATCAAAGCTGGCTTGGGTAGAGATAGCCAAGGTAGTGCTTGAAATAGAGTTGAGATTTTAGGAATTTCTCTAAACCTCTAGTTCTTCTCTGGTTCAAGATATAAGTTATTTTCCTTCTCATTTTGTAGGAAGAAAAATAACTTATTTTCAGAGATAATATTCCCTTTCACTAAAAAAAGCAGGTCTAAACATCCAGATCCCTCTGTGCTCTGAATTTTGGGGGATAGTTATGGAGGGTCTGTAATGTTATAGGGTCATAAAAGCTCATAAAAGTGGTGCATTATGAACCAAAACCTTGTCACCTCAATATTATGAATTTAACGCTGTAATCCTTTACACACTTACCTGGAAGTAAGCTCCATTTAAATCAACGAGGTTTATTTCTGATAGATTTATATAGAATTGCACAGTTAATCTTCTTGCTGGAGCCCTTAAGTCCTTTGTATATCCCTGCTCTTTCATCTACTTTTGTTTTTGTTTTTTTATAAAAAAAACTTTATTAGTTTTAAAAATACAAATAAAAAACACAGATTTACATATCACTGTAGACTTAATGATTGGTAACATAATAAAATAAACACATACACAAACATAAACCACCCATCCTAATATTTCCCAATCAATATAAAGCACCTGCCTTCCTTATTCCAAACAATAAACCTTCCACTTTACATCCTTTCCAATCCTTTCTTATTCTCTTACACTCTTATCACTCTCTCCTTCTTCTCTACTACCTACACTCTTAAGTTCTTGACTTAACTTACCCTACCTCCGCTAACCTTCGTCTTCACTTTCTTAACCTATCCTACTCCTATCCCTACTCGTACACATAATTAACAAACAACACAAAATGACTTCCTTTCACCAGTTTTGCTCTATACTTGTTAATAATGTCTTTCTTACTTTTATATCTTTTCTTGTGGATCCTTCTTCCTTTAGTGCATCTCTTTTTAATCTATTCTACAGTATTTCCTAATTTATCTAACATACCTCTAAAGTACTATTCCTTCTAAAGCTTATTATTAGAAATTCAGCGCTGTTATCTTACCCCATCTTGATTCTAGATACTTAAGGACTTCAGTCCATTCTTCTTTTACTTGATGTTTTGACTTTTCTTTAATTATTTGTGTCAAACTATCCATTTCAAATCCTTCATACAGTTTTAGTGCCCAGTCTTCGATTGATGGGCCCACCTCACACTTCCATTTCTGCACATAACATATCCTTGCCAACACAGTATTTTCTCATCTTTCCCCTTTAAGTCATCCCCATAAATTCCCAACAGATAACATTCTGGAGTTAAACTAATTTTTTTCTTCATAATTATACTAATCTGATTATTTATATCTTTCCAATACTTCTTTGCGTGTTTGCACGTCCACCAACAGTGGTAGAAAGTTCCCACTTCCTTTTTACACTTCCAACATCTAATATTCTTTGTCTTATACATTTTCGCCAACTTAACCGGTGTCAAGTACCAATGAAAGAACATTTTATAAAAGTTTTCTCTTAAATTTTGAGAGACTGTGAATTTGTAGTTGTTCATCCATGCCTTCTCCCATTGGTCCAAATTTATAGAATGTCCAATATTATTAGCCCATTTTATCATTTGCTCCTTAACTACTTCTTCTTCCATTTCCCAGCTAAGTAACAATTTGTAGATTTTCCCAATCAATTTGTCCTTACTATTCAGTAATATACATTGTAATTCCGAATTATCCTGTATTGAGCCAAATCCATACTCTTTGGAGTCTTCATGAAATCTCACCACCAATTGTTTATAAGAGAACCAATTAATATTCCAACCTTCTGCAACTAATTCTTCTTTGGGCTTCAATTTCAGTTCCATTTCGCCAGATAATATATAAATAATAATAATAATAAAATAAATAAAAAATTTATTTGTATACCGCCCATCCAATGATCAGGGCGGTGAACAACAGGATAACAATACAATACAATACATGTATTAAAATGCCGTACATTACACAAAACTATTAAAACCAATACTAAAACCCCATCAACCAGCTACCATTGCTGTCGAAGGGGGAAAAGACTAACTGGAGATTGATTCAAGGAATGCTAGTCGGAACAGGAAGGTTTTTAACTCCCTCCTGAACTGGGCCAGGGAGGTGGCCGAGCGGAGCTCTATGGGCAGCGTGTTCCAGAGGGCCGGGGCAATGATGGTATATGACCTCCTTGCTGTGGAGGCTAGTCTAGACCCTGGGACCCTCAGTAGTTGCTGCCAAGATGTTCTGAGGGTGCGGGGCTGAATGTATGGGGAGAGGCGGTCCTCCAGGTATCCTGGGCCCAAGCCATGTAGGGCTTTATAGGTTATAACCAACACCTTGTATTGTGCCCGAAAGTGAATGGGCAGCCAATGCAGATCTTTAAGTACAGGTATAATGTGACTGGCCCTGGAAGTGCCAGTGACCAGTCTGGCTGCCATATTCTGTACCATCTGTAGCTTCCGGGTGTGGTACAAGGGTTGCCCCATATAGAGCGCATTGCTGTCCGGGAAAGCAGCCAAAGGGCTGATAAGGCAGCTAGTTCTCAAACAAACAACCCCCTCCCAGCACAGCAAAGTCAGTGTAAGCTACACAGTCCTAGAGAGTTGCAGTAGCTTTACCAAAAGGGATTACCAAGAGAATTGTCAGACGGTCCGAGGTTC
>NW_024807176.1:0-3733 GCF_019175285.1 Sceloporus undulatus | reverse complement strand
TTATAAGGAAATAGCTCCCCATCTCCTCCTGCCCCCTCATGCAGAAACTCCAAGCATCCCCCTTGCCTTTCTCTTCCCCTCTGTGGCTGCTTCTGCACTGCAGAAACAATCCAGTTTGACACCACTTTAACTGCCATGGCCCAATGATATGGAAATCTGGAAATTGTAGTTTCTTGTGGCACCAGAGCTCTCTGACAGAGAAGGCTAAATATCTTACAAAACTACAATTCCCAGAATTGCATAGCATTGAGCCATGGCAGTTATAGTGGTGTTGAACTGGATTATTTTTGCAGTGTGAATGCAGCCCAAGACAGAAGGTCTCCAAATCACTCAATCCCTTGAGCAACTCTCATGCTCCTCCCTATACTTGCTGATACACCAAACAAGCATTTTGTAGGATGAAACCATGACGATTACAATGGTATCATACTGCTGTAACTACATAGAGTAGATATACCATAGTTGCAGCAGAGGTGTGCAAGTGCCTGGATGCTCACAGTTGCAGATTTAGAAAGGAATACTTACAATATGGTATACATCTATTCCTATAAGAGCAAAAAGACAAATCTCTGAAAAGTATCATCAAGCTTTAAGGGTCAGTTTTGAATCTTGGACTAGTATTATGTTTGATTTGTATTGCAACTGGCACAGACTGTAAGGTATCACATTCCAGCTCTCCACTCCAAATACTTTCATTTGAATGACTTTCAGTGTAGAGGCACCTTTGCTGGTTTTAATTAGATAGACACAGAGTTTAGGACCAGATACTTCAACTATTTATTCCCAAGAAAGATAGCCTGAAGCATTTCTCAGTACTCTAGTGTCTCCTTAGTGTGTGTTTTCCCCATTTCTGGCTGAGAAAACAATGTCTAACATCCAGAAAAATAATATGCATAAAAAACCTGTGCCTAGAAACTGTCATACTTACATTGCTGTAAATTGTACTGATAAAAAAAATATCTTGATTTAATTACATGTGCTTTTTGGTATGTGCAGGACTGGAACTGTGCATGAATTTAGGATTTTGTTTTACTGGTTTGTGGTTTCTCCACTGAAAGGGAGATGGGTTTTTTTTTTGGGGGGGGGTTGCAGTGAGGAAGAAAGATCTCCCCTCTTTCCAAAGATAGATTATTCAGAACTTTTCTGATTGTTCAGAACTTATCCTGCTGGTGTAGCTTTTACCTCTGGATAATGTTTAATTTTTCTGGAACTATGGTGTAGTGGGTTGAGTGCTGGGCTATGACTCTGGAGACTAGGATTCAAATCTCTGCTCAGCCATAGAGACTCATGGGGTGACCTTGGGCAAGTCACACTCTCTCAGCTCAGAGGAAAGCAAAGTCAACTCCCCTCTGAACAGATCTTGTTAAGAAAACCCCTGTGATAGTGTTCCTTAGTGTCGCTATAAGTCAGAAATGACTTAAAGGCACACAACAACAACAACAATGTCAACAATGGGGTGGAGGTATAGCTCCTGTGAGTGGAATTCTGCTTATGGGGTACTCCCACCAAAGTGGGAGTATGGCCTCCAGGTTTGTGGCCCTCAGTGCCCCAGGACAACCTTTTTTAAAAAAAATTGCCTCCAACTTTGTTTTCCACTTAAGTACACCTTGGAAACCCATTTCCTAAACAGTACCCTTCATGTCAGCAAAATGTTTGCTATTAATACTGTTGCTGTTATTTGAAGCCTGGGGCTGCTGCTTCAATGTGCACACAACCTTAATCCCAAACTTGGAGGCTTTTGTGTCAATAGGGACACAAGAGTTTCCAGCTTCAGAAGTGGAGAATACAGAAAAGGCTCCAGCTGTTGTGTGCACAATGAGGCAGAGGCCTCTGGCTTCAGGAACTGGGTTGGAAGCATTTGCTCTTTGTGCTCCCCAAAGCCTGAAGCTGCTATGTTCACATTCATACAACTGTCATCTTGGCCTCAGAGGGAGCGATCAGGCAGATCCAGCAACATCAGGGACTGCCTGAAGGACGAGACTTCTCCCTCCTTTAATTGTCACCTTGTATTTGTATTGTATTCAATTTTTACTGTACACCGCTATGATCATTGCGGAATATAAATAAAATGTATTATTATTATTATTAACAGCCTCTAGCTTCAGTCAGGAGCAGGAAGAATGGCCAAAGGGTGGTGAGTGCAAACTCACAAAAATGTAAGACCAACTGTACTTAAATTTTTAAAATTGACTTTACTGGACTCTGTCCAGAAATTCTGGAATACAGGGACATACCTGCATGCATAAATAGCACTGAGCTGGATTTATTTTATTTAAAATATTTATACCTTACCCTTCCTGCAGCAAGGCAAGAGCTAACAAGGATAAAACTGCACAATGACCATTTATAACTTCTGTGGAGGGTGGTGGTCTCTCGTTTTCACTCTCTCAGGCTTACCAGCAAGGCGAGCAACCACTATCAGCAGAGACCCAAAGCAGTGGCAAAAGTATCAGTTCCTCAATTCTTGAGGGGCAACCAACACCACAGAAATTTCTAAAGATGACAATGACACTAGCCGGCAATAGTGGAAACCCACCATGAGATACTGCTGCAAGCAAGATAAGTGCAGGTAAGGATGAGTTGTGCCAAGTGCCATGGAAAGCTGCCCTCCTGTGTCCTCCTTCATCCTCCCTCTCTTCCTTCCATTTCTCACTCTGCCAATCATCACCATCATCCCCACTCCAGCCATGAGAACAAAAGAGATGGTGAGAACATGGGAGGGGGAAGATGGACTCAGAAGAAGTGACCAAACAATTTATGGTACTGTCTTGATCTGGCACTCCGTTCCACTTTCCCGCCACTCTGTTGCTGGCTCATGTCTCTTTGCTTTCTCATACACTCACCCACCAGAAGCAGCAGATCCTGCTTGTCAACTTCTGCCATTACTATATAAAAACTGCATATGCTTCAATGTCCTGCTGCATACTCTTGTGGGCATATGTATCCCAGGTTGGGAACCACTGCCTAGAGCCCCTTCTTCTCTCTGCAGTCCACTGTAGCTCCACAGATTTTGTGCTAAAGCATTGGGACAACCACCAGAAGTGTGTGGGTGGACAGCTGGAGAAAATCAAGTTCCTGATACACACACACACACACACCATTTTGGATCACCCCTCCTAGCTATTTTAGGCATATGAAAGGCCTTTTCTAAAAAAAACCCACAAAAACCCCAAGGAAGTAGCTCCCTAGATGGGGAGAAATGTTTGGAAAATCTTGCTATACAGTACATGATCATGGCTGCAAGAATAGTTTATGCTAATAGACCAAAAAGCTCAGAGATACCTTCAGAAGATGAATGGCTTTTAAAATAATATGAGATGGCTGAAATGGATAAATTAACTATTATACTGGATAACAAATCACTTGGAAAGTTCAAGGAAGACTGGAAATATGTAACACAGCTATTGTGGGGGGAGGGGGGGAGACTAATAACAGTGTTCCAAGATGGCGATTATATTCTGCAGAGGACATGAATTGAGATTTTCAACTGGATATTATTAGACATTTCAACAAAAAGGTAGATGATTTCATATAAAATTGAAGGAATGGAGAGACAGAAATTGTTCACCTAGTCCTAGTCTGAAAAGATTATGAATTTGATGAAATATGGGCCATATTTTGGCTTACAATTAACCTATGAGCCTGAACAGACAGGCCAAAATAAAACTGCTTCAGGTCACTTTGGAGGTAAGCTATTTAAATGATGCATGCGTCCTAATAGGCCAGAAGCCGC
>NW_024807175.1:0-3733 GCF_019175285.1 Sceloporus undulatus | reverse complement strand
CTTTTGGTGGAAAAATTAGTTCAGTTCATGTGAAGATTCAGGTCCAATGCAGTTTGATTGAAAAGCCCTGGATTTGTTTCCTATTATTATTATTTATTTTAAACAGGGTTAAAATAAACTGACTTGGGCAGCTGGCATAAAAACTCTCTGATCCTCCCAAGTGCTTACTCATTATTCAGGAATAACCAAAATGTACCCAGATCTCCAAAATAAAACAGGAAAGAACAAACACACAATCTGGTACATTCTGGTCTTTTTAATCAATATAACCTCAATATAACCTTGTGAACTCAGTATCGAGAGAGGAGATTTTTGCACTACCTTTGCTCCCAGCCTAGATAAGGGATGTAACTTTAAGAAGGTGGATCCTATTGCATTCGCTCATGGCTAGACAGCAAAAAGTTATTAAATAGAAATCATGTCACACATGAATCTCAGGCTTTAGGATGCTGGAGGTCTGGCAACCCCATGGAAAGCACCTATGTCCTATCCTTTTCCACACTTGATAGAAGTGTCTTGTAGAAATGTGTGTGAGTATGTGTAACACACTAAACATTCCAACCAAATGCCACAACAGGACCCCATTAACTTGGAGATCATGTCCATCTCTTGCATTTTATGGAAGAGGGACAAATATTTGGCTGAGCCTGTATTTCTCCCAAGCAGGAGGAAATGCAAATAACCTACGTATTCTAGGAAGATAAACAGAGGGGAGGTGGATCGTACTGCCCAAAGTATATAATGGGATAAAACAAGGTCTAAAGTGGGACCTATAGAATCCTACCGCAGGTGAGTAAGGTAAAAGGAGATCTAAAAGATGGCAATTAAAACTTTTCACTGGGGTGATATTTCATACTTATGGGAATGTGGCCATTATTGTCACTTCTCACATTGTTAATTTCAGGTGATGATATGGGATCTAACTCTATGAAAGTGTATGAAATAATACATGTATTAATCTCCATAGCAGGGATGGGGAAAAATTAATCTATAGGTGGCATACACCCCTGAACTACCCATTCAAAACACTCTGGAAGCCCCTAAACCCCCTCTCTAATTTTTAAAACCTTTTAAAATGTCCAAAAACATCATGCAAATATGGAGGTTTAAATATTTGAAGGGATGTCATACTGAAGATGGAGTAAATTTGTTTTCTGCAGGAGCAATGGGATCTCAGAGCAATGGGTTCAAACTACAGGAAAAGAGATTCTACCTTGACATTAGGAGAGTGATGGAGTTTCCTTCTTTGGAAGTTTTTAAACAGAGGCTGGGTGGCCATCTGTCAGGAGGGCTTTGATTATGTATTTCTGAATGGTAGGGGGACTTGATGGCTCTTGAGGTCTCTTCCAACTCTATAGACTTTATCACATGGGGAAGATCAGGGGTTTAACCAGCCATTGACCTGTGAAAATGGTGCAATCATCTGTTGGCTTGCCTTCTTAACCATAACAGGTACAGGAGCCTTCTCCAGTTTTTACCAGCCATTGACTTGTGAATAAAGATTTTCACACGATGTCGACATTAAAGTGCCATTATCCTGGGAATAAACTGGCAATAAACAGCAACAAATCATTCACAGGGAAATCTCATGAATGATATGTTGCTGTTTATTTCCTGGTTATTCCCGGGATAATGGCTCTTTAAGTGTGATGTGTGTTAAAATCTTTAATTGCGATTGCGTGATTTTCACAGGTTAATCTCTGGTTAAACCCCAATTTTCTCTGGGCGATTGGAAGCAGGATTGCCAAGGTAAAATAAGGGACAGGGTGCCTGTGTAGGGTTGCCAGAACAAAAACTGGAGAAGGCTCCTGTACCTGTTATGGTTAAGAAGGCAAGCCAACAGGTGATTGCACCTGTTGAAATGCCTTCTTCTACACAGCCATTAAAGTTGATAGGGTAAAAAGGAGGCTAAATTAAGGACTAAAGGTAATAAATGATAACTAGAAGCCATTGACAATTCAAAGTTGCTATGTGACAAGAAATTGCCAAACCTAACTGTAAGAGATGTGTGACAAGGGATAACCAAAATTGCATAAGTAGTATACTGGACATTCACTGTACGGGAAATTTCTGTCCTGCGGTTAGACTAACGAGAAATATATAGGGGAGGGGGAGACATGGGGGACAAGGGGGCCACATGTTAACTTGCTAGCTTGCTGATGCTACACTAAGGATTGCAAATATAGACTTGCTTAGGTTGCTAGCTTAAGTTGCAGAAACTAAGAATGAGACATGGTGTAATTGTCTGGTCAAACTGAACACTTGTGACAGCTTGTGGTTTCTGTGCATAAAGGAGAGCCACCAGCCTACCTCCAACGCTGGCTCTTCTTGAAGTGATTCAAAGGGTGAGTCTCTTTGCTATAGCAAATAAACAGCATATCTGAGCTACCGAACCTCTGGCTGTTGTCTCCGTCATTGTAAGTTTACTAATTACTGATTCCCGCCGTAACAGGATTGCCAAGGTAAAATAAGGGACAGGGTGCCTGTGTAGGGTTGCCAGAACAAAAACCGGAGAAGGGTCCTGTACCTGTTATGGTTAAGAAGGCAAGCCAACAGGTGATTGCACCTGTTGAAATGCCTTCTTCTACACAGCCATTAAAGTTAACCTGGGGGCCTTCTTTTGCTCTGGCACTCTGTTTTTTTAACCTGGCAATCCTACCAATAGAATATTAATACCAATACAGTACCAATAGAAATAGGACCATAGAACTGAATGGTATTCCCACTGCATTGAGCCAGGGCAGTTAAAATGGTATCAAACTGGATTATTTCTACAATGCAGATGCAGCCATAGGGCTGTTTAGCTTTTGGCTGCAGTAGCACTATCTTTTGAAATGAATTCTCAAAAACCTTTGGGAAGATGGTAGCACATTCTCCTTCCTTGTGTACTGATAGACTGAACCTTTTTGTGGCTGGATAGCAATAAGGGAAAATTAGGAAAGGACGCTCATGTTTCTTTCCAACTTTGTTAGGACTCCTTAAAAATGTATCTCAGAGAGCCAACTTAACTGCATCCTTCTTTCTCTCTCTTTTTATGCAGCCATGGGGAGGATCACGTGTCTCCTCCTTTTCATCTGGGTCTGCAACTCAGTATCCTGGGGTGAGTATTCATATGCATATGAATATGAGTATCCTGGGGTGAGTATTCATATGTTTTTGCATCTTAGGAATCAAGGGAGAGAAAAACTGGTTCACCTCTCAACTTTTCCCATGGTGTCAGGCCTTAATAGTTGGGTAAATAAGAGGTTGCCAAAACCCTAAAGACTGTACCATTTGGTCTGTGAAAAGAGAAACAGATAGTAGCAGTATCTTTTAGCTCTATCCCCTTCCTAGGGACCTGCATTAGTCCCCCAGGGGACTTTTCAGGGCCACCCCAGAATTTTTTTTGGAGGGGGCTCAAATGCTGTCAAGTGGACATATACTGTGCTTTTGAGCCTTACTAGGCCATTTTAGGCTCAAAAGAGGCCTTTTAAACAGGAAAAGTCATTTCTACGTACTCCCGGTTTTAAAAAGGCTTCTCCTGGGCCTGTATTGGCCAAGAAAGCCCCAAATACCCTAAAGGTCATTTTGGATGAAACCTTTTTAATTTTTTTAATTATTTTTTTGCATTTAATTTGTTTACCCTCAAGAAGCCGGGGGCCTTCAGACATGGTGGACATGCTTTCAACCCACTCTACAGGACAGTTTAGAGCATTGTTTGCCCACTGGAAGGTCCCTGGAGCAACAAAAAAGG
>NW_024807174.1:2805-3733 GCF_019175285.1 Sceloporus undulatus | reverse complement strand
GCTACTGGGCTGCCACATGGGTCGGAGTACACCACTTGGCTTTGGGTGGCACATGTCTTGGGGCTACATGGGTCCTCGCACTTCACGGAGGAGGCCTTCACCGTCACGGTTTCGCATGAGCTTCCACAAGATGGTGAGCTTTTGCACACATCGGCACACTTGATGGAGGCCCCCTTTGTGCATATGGGAGGGGGAAGGCAGGGCTGCTTGCACTGGTAAGACATCTGGCTGGTGTGTTGCGTCTGACCTGCAAGATGGAGGGGAGAGAAAAGAGAGGCTCTTGCTTAGTGTTTGGGGCTGGCGGAGAGAACGGCATTTGTAAAGGAGTCATGAGAGCGCCTACAAAAAGCTTTTGCATCACTCCACCCTGGAGCAGAATTCTTTTCCGGGGAGTAAGGACACAAATCGATTCTTGTTTGGTATATTTAGGAGTAGGAGGAAAAGGAGGAATGAGGAAGAGGAGGAGGAGGAAAAAGAACAAGAGAGAAGAGGAAGAAGGAGGAAATGGAGGAGGAAAGGAAGGAAGAAGAACAATAGGAAGAAAAGTACTTTAAAACTGTTATATTTTGTTCCTTTTAAAAACAGTGAATTTTTCAGAATGCAAAATATCACCGGCAGCTCTCAGACATTTATGGAGAGAACAGTGTCTCTTGTGCAAATGGGCATGAAATGGGCAAAACCTCTCAAAAATCAAATGTTGTACCATGAAGTTGAAGGTTTTCCTGGCCAGCATCCATAGTTTTTTTGTGGGTTTTTCAGGCTATGTGGCCTTGTTCTAGAAGAGTTTATTCCTGACACTTCACCTGCATCTGTGGCTTTGGCATCTTCAACAAATGCTGGCATTTTCTGAAGATGCCAGTCACAGATGCTGGCGAAACGTCAGGAATAAACTCTTCCAGAACAAGGCCACATCAACTGAAAAACCCAC
>NW_024807174.1:0-2705 GCF_019175285.1 Sceloporus undulatus | reverse complement strand
AATGGTTTTTAAAACTGTATTTTTTTGTGGGTTTTTTCAGGCTATGTGGCCTTGTTCTAGAAGAGTTTATTCCTGACACTTCACCTGCATCTGTGGCTTTGGCATCTTCAACAAATGCTGGCATTTTCTGAAGATGCCAGTCACAGATGCTGGCGAAACGTCAGGAATAAACTCTTCCAGAACAAGGCCACATCAACTGAAAAACCCACATTGTACTGTTTGCATAAACATTCAGATTTGTGCACAGGAATACTATATGCAGCTTCCTTGCATGTGTATTTTATGCAAGAAAACCCCACATGCATTTGCTGCCCCAAAACATGTTTTCTGAATGGGGACACTACATAGATTTTTGTGCAAATGGATTTTCCCCAAAGACCTCTCTTACGAAGTTGTCTCACCAGCTATTCTTGGGTGCCTTCAAGTCATTTCCGACTTATGACAATCCTAATGCAAACCTATTGGGACTTGCCAAAGATCACCCAACAGGTTTCCATGGCCAAGCGGGGAATCTAACCATGATCTCCACAGTCATAGTCCTATGCTCAAACCAATACACCCCACTGGCTTTCAACATTACCGGCCTATATTTTCCTATTTTGTTAACCAAACCAGATTTAACTCCATGTCAACGTATTCCAGGGAACACTTTTGAAGCCATTGGACAACCTTGCCAAAATTGTTCCAAGTGGACACAAAACCATGGAAGCTAGTTTGGAGTCTTCCAGTTCAACACAGTTTCCCTGAAACTGCTGGCAAATCAAGCAATTAAAATGTAGCAACTAAATAAAAGAATAAAATCATATATATATATATATATAGTTCTACTTACCAATCTCACAAAGAATCCAATGGATGCAAAACGAAGCGGATGAGGCAGACAAGGATACAAGTCCTTTTATATTATCCCAGGGATGCTAGTTCCGGAAATGAGGCACCCCAAGGGAAAGAGAAACCTAGTATTAAAAAGTCTACCCTGATCTAACCATTAATCCTAAAAATTCCTCTTTGACATGACAACTCTTAATGAAAACTTTTTTAATTTGATGGCCTTCCAGTGGCTTCCAGGAAGGTACAGAGTGTCCGTTCCAGTTCCTCTTCGCTGATACTGATATCATCTTTCTTTGGGTGGAACCATTGCATGGGATGACTCTGTTTTCATCGTTTCATTGTGCAAATCTACAGCGCTATATAAATAAAGCATAATAATAATAATAGTTGTGTAAGCAGAAACTAGGAGAGATGTAAACATTGGGATACGTATGCAACAAATTCACCTTTTAGGAAACAAGTTGCAAACTGGAATGCACTTTTTCGTCCGTATTTTTTTGCAATTCGAACCAACCCAAAAGACGAAAAGTTCATAATTGGTGGTCATGTACCTTCGAGTCAAATCCAGCTATTCTATTATTTCCTTGGCAAGATTTTGTCAGAGTTGTAGAATCAGTACTTAGAGAGATCATCATCATCATCATCATCACCATCATCTTTTAGCACCTTTGAGATTCACTGAAAGAAAGAAGTTGGCAGCAGGAGCTTTCGGAGACTTCGGTCATAGACTTCAGCATCTGAGGAAGTCGACTGAAGTCTGCGAAAGCTCATGTTGCCAACTTCTTTATTTCAGTGTGTCTCAAAGGTGCTACAAGATCTTTCTATGTGTAGAGAAATATGTATTTTCTCCCACCGTGGAGGATACATCTAAAGGAGCCATTTGTCCTATACAAAGACGACATATTCAGTGGTCTACACCCCGAATTCATGGGTCTCCTCCGCAAAATACTCAGGATTGAGGAGAAGTTCCAGAGGAGCGCAGATCCTTCCCTGGCTCTCCCTAAGAAAAAGGGATTTCTTTTTTCAGTCACTTCATTTCTTGTTTGTATACACCCAACAACTTCATGCACATTTTACATCTATTTCTGTGTGTGCAAGAGAGACAGTGTGTGCACTTGCATGCTATTTTAGGTTCTTCCGAGGTATCTGGGCATGAAGGGACAGGCAAAGTTCGCCGTCCGCATCAAAAGAACCTTAATTATTTTTAATAGCTCACCATCGTTCAGGCTTAGTGCAATCCTTGCACCGGGGAGGGGAGAAAGGAAAGATGGCGAAGAGAAACACAGACTAAAACATAGGAAGACTCAACTATACGCTGAGCATCCTTTGCATGGCTTTGAGCACCCAGGAAAGCAGTGTGCAAATGTTATAACTATGGTTGCATCTACGCTGCAGCATTGATGCAGTTCGATGCCACCTTAACTGCCCTGGGTCTATCCTGGGGTTTGGAGTTTTGTGGCGAGGCACCAGCCCTCTTTGGCAGAGAGAGTTAAAGGACTTGTAAAACTACTAATCCCAGGATCCGAAACCTGGATTCTGCCCATTTCCTTTGCATTCTGCAGCAGTTCTGGGCCCCTGGTGTGTTGCCAGACATGCAAACCGCACCCTCTGAAGATGCCAGCCACAGATGCTGGCGAAACATCAGGAATGAACTCTTTCAGAGCACAGCCACGTAGCCTGAAAAACCCATTAAAACTATAATGTCCAGTGTTGATCTCATGACTGGATGTTTCATTGTAACCTCAGAGGGAACAACTCATGCAAGCTGCAGTGATGTCCAGCAACACGAAGCAGACCCATGTGCAAACAGCCGCCTGGCTTCACTGCGGAGTCCTCTGGAGCAAAGGGTATGTTATTTTATATGGTATGTTTAA
>NW_024807173.1:0-3733 GCF_019175285.1 Sceloporus undulatus | reverse complement strand
TATGTGAGAGTCAGGGTGACTCAGCAGAAGCCAATTAGGAACCACACAGGTGTAATAGGTAATGCAATTAACAAGTCCTAACTGCCAAGGACAGAAATGCAAGTAGATAATTGAACACACCTGAAAATTGTTAAGTGGTCAAGGCTGAGATGATGAAATCATTAATCATGGGATGAACCAAGACAACCAATGGAAATGGTTGTGCACGCCCACTGGGTGGAAACAGACAATAGTGGGTGGTATCATGCAATGACTATAATAATGACTATGAATCCCAATGTATTTTGTGGGTAGTAGTAGTAGTGAGGAGTTGTATTGGATAGTTTTGGAGCTGTATATAGCAGAATAAAGTAGATCTTTTATATAAGACTACTGAGTTGTCTGGTGTCTTGGGTGAAGCTACAAGAACCAGCTGGATCCTGAAGAAGGGTGAAGACTTCTGTGGAAGCAAGGCTTGGAGAGTTTGTCGGGGTCTTCAGCCTATTCTCTGTAACTCTGCTGCTTTACAGCAAAGCTTTAACCACTGGCCAAAACTGGTCAGCGCGGTGCATAACAAGGTGGTGAGTTCCAGCCAGAGGTGAAGAGCTACAACTCCCATCATCCCTGACAGTGAAGACCTTGGGGTGTTTTTTGTCCAACCATATCTGGAGGAATGTATGATTTACACCCCTGCTGTAACTGATAAAATTTGGAAGAACATATCCTTTAACTGTCCTGATTTGGCAGGAACAGTCTTGGTTAATCCTCTGCTGCCCCTCTTTTTCAGCTGCTTTTAAATGTCCCAGTTTCCTTCCTCCGCTCACTTTCACCTTTCATCCTCACCTCAAAGTGCAAAAGTAGTTTGCCCCCAGTTAATTCAGCAGCAGAGAGAGCAGAGGAAAGGAGCACAATCTTTCATTTCCCAATAGACACAGGTGCAAACAAACTGCTGCAGCCTCTCCTAGTTTGTGTGTTCTTCCTTATTAATAACTTATAAATAATAAATAATAAAACTTTTATTTTTATCCCGCTTTTCTGTGACTAGACAATCAAAGTGGCTCACAACACATTAAAATATCCACATTCACAGCATTATGTCCCAAATTCCCCCCTTTAAAACAGGATTAAACATGTTACAATTAAAACATCTGTTAAAAACACAATAAAAAATACAGCGAGGACAGAGCAGTGGGCTGATACATGATGCGGGGGGCAGTCATTCTGCAGCCAGGCACTTTCATTCAGGAAAGGCCTACTGGAAGAGATCCGTCTTGGCAGGTTTTTTTAAAGCTGTCTAAGCTGGCAATTTGATGGATCTCGTCCAGCAGACCGTTCCATAGTTTGGGAGCAATTGCAGAGAAGGCCCTCTGGGAGGTAGCAGTTAGTCTAGCTTTTAAAGGCTGCAATAGATTCCTCCCAGAAGACCTCAATGTGTGGTGCAGATTATATGGGAACAGGGAATCCCTCAAATAGGTTGGACCCAAGCCATGTAGGGCTTTAAAGGTTATAACCAACACCTTGTATTGTGCCCGGAAACTAATAGGCAGCCAGTGAAGAGATTTTAAGATGGGTGTTATTCGGTCACTCCTAGTTTTTCCGGCAACCAGCCTGGCTGCCATATTTTACACTAGTTGAAGTTTCCGGACTAGGCACAAGGGTAGCCCCATGTAGAGCGTGTTACAGAAGTCAAGTTGTGAAGTTACCAGTGAATGTACAACAGTTTCTAGGTCCTTTACTTTTGCTATCTTGACTACAATCTGGTGTTGCTTGGCCACATGTGTCCCAGTTTTATCTGTTAAATGTAGGAGGGTATGGAAGAATGAATGCTGAAACTCTGTTGTCTGTTGTATTCTGGGCCAATGAGCTGATGCTGAGGCCATTCCATGCAATGGTGGGATGGGCTTCTTGTGAACTGACCAACTGGCATTCCCTATCAAGATATATGCTCAAGGGATCCTCTCACGTTCTTGGAATCAACCAAAACCAAAGACAAGCTATACCCAAGAAAAGATATGTTTGCTGATAGCCATTTTCATACCTACTTCCCTATTGCTGACCCCAATGTAGGATTGTCCCATGAAGCTCCATTCAACCTTTAGGCAATTGAAGTGACTCATCACAGGTGCCAAATTTTGAGAGGAAATGTCAAGCAAACTGTCCATTATATAATTATTTAATTTTTACAACTACAAGGGAAGGGCTGGCATTTCGGGCCTGGCTAGCTGAAAAATAAAACTATATAAAGCTGGCCTGAAATTGCCATCTTTAGCAGAGGCCTTGTTTCATGTTCCGTCCAAGCATCCAAGATAGGGCTTTCTCTTTAATTGTTCCTTGACTGTGAAATGCTCTCTCGTGGGTGGACAAGATGGCTCCATTCCTGTGCAGCTTTTGGTAGGCAGTCAAAACTGTATTATTATATGTATGTTTTTAAAAATGGGTTTTAGTTGTTGTTGTTGTTTTAAAAAAATGACCTGAATCCTATTGTAAATCCAACTAGAATAAACCCATTAAAGTAATGGGATTGAACTATGGACTTTATCACACAGGGGAAAACTGATAGTTTAAACAGTGATTATCCTGTGAAAATCATGCAATTGCAATTAAAACATGATTCACATTTTCACACACAGCACGATTAAGGAGCCATTATCCTGGGAATAACTAGGGAATAACCAGGCAATAAAAGCAAAAAAATCATTCAAGGGATTTTCCCATGAACGATTTGTTGCTATTTATTGCCTGGTTATACCCGTAATAATGGCACTTTAATCACGTTTCATTGCCACATCATGTTAAACTTTTATCGTGATTGCGCAATTTTCATGGGATATTCCTGGGATAATGGCATTTTAATTGCGACGTTGTGTGAAAATCTTAATTGCGAATGTCTGATTTTCATGGGATAATCACCGTTTATACTCATGTGATAAAGTCTGTATGTGTTGATTCCCTATGCCACAATTGATTCATTGGGTCTATTCTACCTACCATTAAAGAATAGGATTTAGGCCAGTGTTTTGTGAATTTTATCAGATATCACTTGGGGGAACCAAGCATGCAGAAAACCAATTGTATGAAGAGCACTTGCTTGTGAGGAATGAATGTGGCCAAATGACTTGAACATCTTTAAGAATACCTGTAAACCCTTTATCTTTGGTTAATAGATGTTTTGAGGGCAAACTTTGGTCTCCAAATATTTTGAAGATTGAGTGAGGTATTTGTGGGGAAAATATAGAATCCCATGAAATAAATACAGAGAAAGCTACACTGTTCATTTATAATTAAGTTGGTTATAATGGATCTGTTAAAATAGTTCTTAGAAACAAAAGGTGTTATGTGGACAACTAAGTTCTTCATAATTTTACACATGTGTTTGAGTTCAGAAAAAGGTGATAAAACAGCTTCCATCAAATAATATCTTGGGAAAGACCCCTTAGAGACAGTGTTGGATCAATTAATTCAATTTGGATGAAGTCTCCTGTGGAAAATGGACTCTTCCCTCTCAATGGGTAATTAAAAGGAACCGATGTTGCAATAGAAAGATTCTGCTGTAATTAACCCCTGCTATTTGATACTTTATAGAGTGAAAATTATAGCAATTCTTTTCTAGCATCATCTTCAAAATTTCTTTTGCTAGGATTCTGGAGTATGAGACAAACATTATCTAATTGCAATTTTCACAATCTACACCTGCAAACAACAGCCATTAGAGAAACACTCACATCAGGGGTTGGCAACCCCCGGCCCACGGGCC
>NW_024807172.1:0-3734 GCF_019175285.1 Sceloporus undulatus | reverse complement strand
TGTGTGTGTGTGTGTGTGTGTGTGTGTGTGAAGCTATAACGTTAATTAAAACTGTTGTGTCACTGAG
Organism: Sceloporus undulatus; assembly: GCF_019175285.1. Classification (NCBI taxonomy): domain Eukaryota; kingdom Metazoa; phylum Chordata; class Lepidosauria; order Squamata; family Phrynosomatidae; genus Sceloporus; species Sceloporus undulatus. The sequence continues at coordinate 3,667 of NW_024807172.1, read as the reverse complement.
TTCTGTGGTCTAAGGCCTCAGGTGCATTGGTTGAGATAAAGAAAAGCTGGCAGAATCCCGGATGGGAGGACACTGCGTGGGAAAGGGCTATCCAGTTGATTAGCTTTATTGGTTCATGGGGTGGGATTCATTGATATCATTATAAAAGTGATATGGTTATACTTTCTTTCATTCCTGAAAAAAAGCCACTTCTATTGCATGTATCTTCTTCAATACAAGCTGTTCCTTTTTCAAAGTACTGCCTTTTGTGTTGCAAGAGGGGCTGCGATTAGGACCCTGACAGATATCTCTATCCCCTTCCATTCACCTGCTATCCGAAAAGGGCTGGAGAGCATACCAAACCAACCACAGAACCTTTCCCTGCTCTTGTGTAATGCCAGGTCAGTAAAAAAATACAATGCAGATAGTCCATGATCTCCTACTGGATGAAGAGGCTGACCTGGCTTGTTTCATGGAGACCTGGCTGGGTGATGATAGCTCAGCGACATGGGCTCAGGCCTTACCAGCCGGGTTCTCCATCAGTGAGCAGGTAAGAGGATGTCGCTTTGGTCCATCAAGACAATCTTGCTTTGGCCAGGATACCTATCCATATGATGGACCACATCAAATGGATTTGCCTCAGCTTAAAGACTAGGCAAAGTCTGGGGATTCTGTTGGTTTAATGTCCACCCCGTTGCTTAACATAAATACTCTCTGGAAAAGATAACATCAGAATTAACACAAATCAGGGAAAGAGTGACATTCCTCCAGGAAGAAAATAAAAAATTGGGAAAAAAGATAGAGAGATTAACAAAAGAACATACTGAAGATACAGCAGAAAGAATTAAATTAGAGCAGATATTTAGGGAGAGATATCTTAGAATAAGAGGTCTTCCCGAACAGAAGGACGAAGATCTATATAAAAGGAGAATACCAGCCATTTCATGAATTTATGGACCTAGATAATGAAACTTTTCTCCTTGAGATGGAGAAGATGTTTAGAGTAAGCTCCTGCGTCACAAAACAGAAGAGACTGCCCAGAGATATCGTGATTTATTTTGTTAGGACTCAGATGAAAGAAGCAATTCTACAACAAAACTTTCATACTAGGTTCAAAACTGAAGAAAATGAAATTTTATTGTTGAAAGATATCTCTGGGAAACTGTTAAAGAAGAGGAAGGAATATGGACCACTGACTAAGTTTTTGCGCAGCAAAGGAATCCACTACAAATGGGAACTAACTCAGGGCCTATCTTTATAATTCAAGAAAAAAAGATACCAAATCAACTCGGTACAAAAAGCAAGACATTTTCTACATGAGAATGAAAAAGAACTTAATAAAGGAGACAGTCAGAAAGAAGAAAGAAACAACCCTGGAAAAGGAGAAGAGGAAAAGGAGGAAGAGAGCTTAGAAGAAGAAACAGAAGAAGGAGAATTGATTAGGAAACCAGATCCAAACACAAGAGAGGACGATGTAGATGGAGAATATGATGATGAAACGGGAAAAGACGGACATCCTACCATCAATGATAAAGGAATTAATAGCCCAAAAAGACGAGGTAAACTTTTTCATATTGAGGGGAACAGAGACGTGATGTAATTTGCCTTCAGGAAACCCATATAAAGAAAGAGGATATAAGTGCTGAAAAATGCCAAATTGGGGAAAGAATACATAGCAGCCTCAAAAAAGAGGGGAAAAGTGATGTATGTAAAGGATAAATGAGAATCTAAAGAGGTATTCTCAGACCCCAACGGATACTTGGTTGGTGTAGAAGTTACTTTACAAGACCAAAGGATCCTGATGGTGGGAGTTTATGGACCCTTAGGAAATAAAGGGCTGTTTTTTTGAAAAAATGGAAAAGACAAATGCCAGACCGTTTGTGCGATAGGACCTTAATGATGGGAGATTGGGATGGACTGATAGACCTCCAGATAGATAGAAAAGCAGACAAGAAAACATACTTAAAGCAAGGGAAATTGCCGAAATATTTCTTTGAATTAAAAGAAGCCTTCGCATTAGAAGATACTGGAGAATCAATATGGTCTGTCTAAGGATTTACGTTCTTTTCAAACTCCCATCAATCCTGGTTGAGAATAGATATGTTCTTGACATCCCCAACTAATAGCACAATGGTGGAAGCAGGAGAAACCCTACCAAAAATCCTATCGGATCACAACCCAATTTTATTGTCTTTGAAGAATAAACCTAAGGAAGTGATATGGAGACTAGAGGAGACTTTGTTAAAAGACGGAATAAGTCTAGGTAAAGCAAAACAAACCCACTTAAATCCTTCTTTGAAGAAAATCTTAATGGGGAAGTCAGCCCAGAGATCGTCTGGGACACAAACAAAGCGATAATGAGGGGTTTCTCTTTGTTTCTTACGAAAGAGAAAAAATAAAGAAAAGAATTGGAAAGAATGACAGGAAAAGTTAAAGGGTAAGGAACAATTACTTAAAGAAAACCCGCAAAACAAAATGATTCAACAACAGATTAAGAAGATTCAAAAGGAAATATCCAGATGGCTAATAGAAGATCAGGAGAAAAAATCAAGATACATCAAACAGAAACACTTCTTGAATGCTAATAAACCTGGCAAATGCTTAGCATGGAAACTGAAAAAGGAAAAGGAGAAATGAATCTTTTCAAGGGTTAAAGAAGGGGAAGAGATTTATTCCAACCAAAAACATATGAAAGAATGTTTATATAAATATTTCACAGATCTATACAAAGAAGAATATATTTCCCAGGAGAGGATACAAGAATCTTTGGACAGAGAAGACGTAATAAAGATTGTTGAAGAACAGAGAATCGAACTTAATAAACCAATAACGGCTCCTGAGGTGCTAGAAGCAATCAGTAAAACCAAGACGTCCAAAGCGCCAGGGCCAGATGGACTAAGGGCAATATATTACAAGAGCTTATAGAAAGAGCTAATTAAACCCTTGTAGAAATCATGAATAGACTCCCACAAAGAAGAATGCCTGACTCTTGGAAGATAGCTGATATTGAACTGATTCCTAAAGAAAGTAAGGAGCTGCTGGAGGTGAAATATTTCAGACCCATTTCTCTCCTTAACAACGATTATAAAATCTTTGCAATGGTCTTAGCAGAAAGATTTTTAAAAACCCTACAAAATATCATAAGCGGAGACCAAAAGGGCTTCCTCCCAAAAAGGCACCTTAGAAACAACACGAGGAATTTAATAGATATTATAGACTTCTATGAGAAGAAAACAGATAAAAAAGCAGCTATGATTTTTCTTGAGGCCGAAAAGGCATTTGATGAAGTTAATTGGAACTTCATGCTGGAAACCTTAAGAAAAATGGTTCTAGGAGATAACTTTATCAGCTGGATAGATGTAATCTATAGAAGCAGCAAGACTTATTATTAATGGGGGGAAAGCGAAGGCATTACCTGTAATGAGAGATACCCCTCTCACCCTTGTTATTTATGGCCACTTTAGAGACTCTGAGTCCTAGCATTAAAGAAGATAAGAAGACCAAAGGCCTGGAAATAAAACAGGAAGAGTACAAACTTAAACTATACGCGGACGACGTGGTGATATACGTATCTGACCCAATAGAAAGTGTTACTCCCCTACTCCATAAATTAAAGGAATATGGACAGCATTCAGGTTTCCGGATTAAAAGGGATAAGACAAACATTTCACCAATGAATTTAACAAAA
>NW_024807171.1:0-3734 GCF_019175285.1 Sceloporus undulatus | reverse complement strand
CCCCCCCAAAAAACAATGACCACCTTGGGGGTCATCATAAATCAAAAAGACTTGAAGACCAACTACAAATGTGTCTACTTGCTCTAGGGTGGCTACATGAAAAAGAGGACAGGGCTGCTGTACCTTTGGCAGTTGTGTAGATGAGAGATTCTGTATCCACGGATTCAACCATCCATGGCTTTAAAATATCCCCCCAAAAAAGAATTCCAAAAAGCAAACCTTGATTTTGGTTCATATGTTTGTGTGTGCCTTAAAGTCACTTATTGCTTTATGACAATCCCATGAATTTCCTAATGTTTTCCCTCAGGCATCATCACCTTTGAGGTTCTGGGAGTTATAGTTCCCCCCCCCCGCACTCCCCAAAAATCTGGGAAACTGATTAAAATTCTCCACAATCCTTGATACCATAATGTAATTGGTAATGAAGTAAAGCAGAATTAACATGCCCAGACTGTTGCAGTAATCATGATTTACCAAGAGATGTAACTAGCAAGAAATGTCTGCACAGGGTTTAGAATAATATGTAGTTCTTGCCTTCCCAGTTTTGATCACTCTGCCAAAACTTTGAAGATCGAGCAAAAGGACAGGAGGAGCTTGAGGGACCACATGAAACAGAGAATAGGGTTCCCATTCCTTTAATAGTGGTGTAGAAGAGGGAAATTCAGCAGGTTTATATTGTCTTGCAAGATATTGCTTGTATCACGTCTCAAAAACTATTAAAGGCGAAGGAGTCCTTTCCACCTCTTCATGTGGCTACTGGATCACACAGTCTTTCTAGCAACCAAAAATGTGTATTTAACTTGGCTTTAGCTGAGTCATGATGTTTACCTGCCTCGATCCTCAGAAAGGGAGAGGCGGGATGCAAATAAATATTTATTATTACATTATTATTATCAGTCACAGAGTTAATGTTTCAGCAGAGCCATAAGCGAGCAAGATAGTACAACCTCTGACCAATTTCCCAGGCAAGAGTTTGTTATAAAAAGCAGAGTTTCCTTGTCAGAGAACAGTCTCCTTTTCTACTGGGCACAAAGAGATTATCATCACTATGAGTTTCTCTGGAAAGTATGAACTCCAGTCCCATGAAAACTTCGAGCCATTCATGAAAGCATTTGGTAAGTTTTTCATCTCTAGGTGGTTTTCCTTGTTTTTATCCTCTACCCTGCCTTATTGGTGGCGTTTCTATTTCACAGTCTCTTTTGAAAGAGGTTTGATTGAAATTAAACACTAAGCAGTAAAAGGTATGGGGATATTATGTTACATTTACTTATAATATGCAATAATATATAATATTATATATATATATATATATATATATACACACACACACACACACACACACACACACACATATATACACTGGATTCTTCTCTGATGTTGCCCAGTTCATGCTGCTTACTTTTTTACTAGTATCAAAGTCCAATGTACTATGGAATAATAACATGTCCTCAATTCTCCTATAGATTATATGAGCAATTATCTCTGTTATCTTTGCTACAAGCCCAGAGTGAGAATGGCTATAATCTTCAATTAACCCCATTGAACTCAGTGGGTGTTAATTCTGAATAAATGTACATGCAGAAACTGGAGAAGTTAACAGATTCTGGGAGTTTGAGAGGAAGATTTTCAAAGTTCTGCTATATGGATGACACTGTTAAGTCTAGTATAGTGGTGGAGGTCACTTAACCTCAGTGATTCTTGAAGCTGGTCATAATTAAATACATAATTTAATATTAAATTATATTAAAAGACAAACATCTACATTGACCGGAATATTAATTTGAGGAATGTAAGTGGAATTCTCCTTCCTTAATTTGGTTTTAGTAATGAGATATTCAAATAAGTAGAACAAGGGAGGCTAAATGATTTTCACCATGAAAAGACACTCAGAAGTGGAGTGGAGGGTAGTCTCCTTTATTTTGGTTTTGTTTGGAGCAAGCCGTTGTTCTTTCAGTCGGCCCTAACTCTATAGTGTGGGAATAATTACAATACTGTTTTATCCCATTACGATACTGTTTTATTCCACTTCTAGCTCATCTTTTCACTAAAAACAAAAGTTGTAAAGAAGGTAAATATATCACTAAAGGCATCATAGTGTAACTTCAGTAGCAGAAAGTGCTCCAAGAAATCATTCTGCCGCCTGTGTTCTTGAACAAGTGCAGCAAACAGTAAAAAAAATACAGTGTGCCTGCGTCATACGCGGACGTACTATACACGGCTTTCAGCATACGATGAAAGCCGCATGGAGCGCCCAGGGCACAAGAGGCGACACATCCCATTTAGATTAATGGGGCGGGCGCCCATGGCGCGTGCCACTGCACCACCACACCACTGCCACATGCACAAGCCCCATATATGCGAAGTTTTTTAACGCAGAACAGATCCCCTGTGTAAATAAAGGGCTCACTGTATTCACAGGTTGCTCTCTAAGAGATTTTATAATGGAGTTTCAGCCTCTAGGAATCTGAATCTGTATGCCTCATTCTCAGCGTTGCCAATCCCCCGTGAAGGAAATTCCCTGATTGCTTTCCCGGAATGCCCCCAAATTTCCTAGAATGGGGACAGGACTTTTGGGTTGGGGGGCGCAAGGCACTATGGGAAGACTAAAGGGGGCAGGACTTCCAGGATGGGAGGTATGTCGGGAGGTTTTTGGGGATGGGAAAGTATTTTTGGCCGGGTTTTTTGGGTGAGAAGGTTGAATTTCCTCGAAGGCTGAATTTCCCAGAATCTTCCCAGAAATTTAGCAGTCCTGGAAATGACACCAAAAATATTTGAAATTCCCAATTTCCAGGGAAAAATCTGGAAATTGGCAACACTGGTTCCTCCAAATTCCACGTGCACTCTTGCTCTTCTCCAGTTCTGTCTGGGATTGTGATACGTTTTTTTTCCTTTCTGAATGCCCTTTTGCTTCATTTTTCAAAGCTTTCAAAATTTTTGTGTACGTGTTTCTAAGGTGTTCATTTTGTGCATCTGTTTGTACAAATTTTTGTACATTTCAAATGTATGCACTTTCAGATATTCTGAACTCTACCTATAATTTATCATGTATCTTTTCTCCCTGAAAAACATGGAAAGCTTCAGAAACATTTAGCTGTAAGACAAAGGATGGTGCTTTGGTTGTTCGTGACATGTGGAATGGATGTCTCTGGACCTTAATAATAATAATAATAATAATTTGTTTTATTTATATACCGCTATTGCAAAGATCGTAGCGGTGACCAGCAAGTAAGCTAATTAGCAAGTAAGCTAATTAGCCCCAACAGTCTGGGTACTCATTTTAGTGACCTCGGAAGGATGCAAGCCTGAGTCAAGCTTGGGCCCTTTTGCTGGTCTTGAACTCACAACCTTGTGGTCTTGAGTGAATGGCTGCAGTACAGGCATTTAACCACTGCGCCACCAGGGCTCCAAGTAAGGACCTTGTCTTACTTGTCTAGGGCCTAGTACAGGACTGCCACGACACGGCTGTCTGCAGGCACCTGTTTTTTTTACTCCGGAGGGACGGCACAGCCCCCAAACCACGCACCGTCACTCCAGAGTAAAAAGAACCCAGAAAAAACGGATTCTTTTTGTGCCACCATAGTTACTTTTTTTTAATTTACTCATTTTATTAAATTCTTAATATGTACAATACATATCATATTTCTATATATGAATATATTCCTAAATTCTATTACCCGCCTGTGAGAGAGGCGGGTACAAAAGCCGGGAAACCGGCCCTCCTGGACACGCCCCCC
>NW_024807170.1:0-3734 GCF_019175285.1 Sceloporus undulatus | reverse complement strand
AAAGATTTAAGCAAATGTCTGTTTGAAAACCTACCAACTGCAAAGCCCACTCTTGAATGAAAACAAGAAACAGTCAAATATTTTGAAGGCTTCATTCATACACACAAGACCTATATTAGTAGTTTCCTTTTTAAAATAACATTTAAAGATACCTAGACCAAAATACCCTGCATTGATCTGTCTGACATTTTGCAAACATCATTCCCACAAAGACATTTCTGTATCTGGAGTTAGGACAGCTCAAGACCTATTACTACCTATGCCAAAGAACACAAGGGTGGGAAGCAGATAGAGCAAATAAAGCAGCTTTAGTCCACTTCAAGGGCATGGCATTTAGATGATACATACCCCTGAAGCAGATAGAAGACAGTCCAAGGCTGCCTAAGGTGGGCTGAAACCAGCTGGAAAAGGAGCAGGAAAAATCTGCCCCTTTTTGTGGTGGCTTGAGAGTGGCCACAGATTGCTACATTGCTACAGATTGCCTCGATCCACAGGGAGAGGCAGGAAAATACATATTATTATTATTATTATTATTATTATTATTATTATTATTTGCCTGAAGTAACCCAACTGGATGGCATTTCTCCACCTGATTTCCAGATTCCATCCAATTCTATGTAAAAGAAAAGAAGTTATAGCCATTTTCTTGATTTTCAATGAACTTCAGTTGGAAGCAAGAAGACTTGAACCGGGGGGGGGGGTGTATTCATCCTTAAAACAAATCCTAGCCTAATCTGATTGCTTTTTATAACTGCAAAATCAAAACCAAACATTGTGCTCAATGCAAATGGCCACTGTATACAAAAGTGCCATGTAATAAGAACATGAGCTCTTTCTGACCAGATTCAAGGAAATCATGGCCCAGAGCCTTCAGGACTTGAACAGAACAGTTGAGGACCGGTGGGCTTGCAGGTGTCTCATTCAGAGGGTTACCATGAGTCTAAGTCCACTCAAAGGCAGCTACCAACAACAACAACAAACCTATCCCTATTTTTTCCATGTTATTTCTACCTCTACAGTCCGTCCTCGCCTTACGCGGGGGATCCGTTCTGGATCCCTCCGTGTAAGGCGAATTCCACCTATGCTCGAGCCCCATTGGAAACAATGGGGCTCGTGCACGGCGGCGCGGGCAGGGCGCAATGGGCGTGCGCGCCCATTCAATTGAATGGGACGTGCCGCCCCTTCCGCCCCGCGCGCGCGCCGCAGCTTCAGTACATACGCTCAAGTCCGCGTATGGCGCGGGCGCACTGTAGTACCAAATCCTCTGTTAAAGTAACATCCAAGAACACATCTACTTGGTTAACTGAAGTATATCCATATTTGGTGTGATCCCAATAAGGTAATTTCTTTGGCCCGACAAAGATTTCTCGTATTTCAAAATAATGAGAACTTAGAAGCTGAAAAAAGAAAATAAAGCACAGATGAACCCATTAGCTAGCATAACACATTCCAAAATGCTTCAGGAGTACTTGTGTAATACAATACTTTCATTCTTACTCTGTTTAACCTCTTTTTTCTTTCTTTCCAGACTGTGGTTTATCCGAAATGTTTTTGGAAATTTCCTTTAAAAACAAAAACAACTGTACTTTCTGAAAATAATGTTTGTCGGAACTACACTTTTAAAACACAAAGAAAAATAAAATGCTAGGCATGTTATATATAATAAGATTTTAATGAAAACTGCTAAAAACTTTAGTTTATTTGCTTTCATGATTCAGTTCTTTGCTGGATCATATGCTCCCAGCACTGTGCCATGAAAAGAGATTTGACACACTAATTTCTTCCATTTATTCTTTTTAATTTACTTCATATACAGAACATAAATTTGTTACCCTAAAACCAGTTCTCCAATTAACAGCTTATGCTTTAGAAAGTGTGTTATGAATTTAAAATTACAATATAATAAGTAAAAAGAATTGATGTTACTGATGAAATGTCCAGCTAGCACAGATAAGAAAATAAAGCACATTCATACAGAGCACAGGCTGTTAAATGAAGTGAGAAGCTTTCTTCACTCATACTTACTTGTAAAGCAGGAAAAGAACATCTAAGGAGCCTAAACTTTACCTACAATTCTCAGAAGACAGAGAAGCAGGCTAAAGTATCATTATCTTTCTTCTACCCTGTCTCTTTCCTGGGGCAGTTGTGGGAATATAGAAAGAGATACTCTTATTATCATCCATGAGCTCTAGATGGAAATGATATTAGAAGATATTGGGAAAATGTGTTTCTTTACTGTTGGGAAACTCTGACAGGGAAAATCCTGGACTGACAAGTATCTTTACACTTTGGAACGTATCCCGCAAAAAAAATTCAGATTTGTTTGTTTGTTTTGTTTTGCAGAAGACAGCATTTTTTGCATAGCATTCTGCAGTAGAAAATGCTGTTTCCTACACACACAAAATGCCGTGTGTGTCACAAAAAAGAAGGGCAAATTTTGTAAAGAATAAGTCCTGAATTGTGAATAGTCTTCAAAACTAAGCAATTTTTAAGATGCTTCCTTGCAGCAGGGAGAACATTGTTGAAATTCTTAATTGCTTTCTCCAAGAATGAAATTAGTGAAAAATTACATCTCTCCCACAGAGTGGACAGAACAGAGAGAATTAGTGAGTTACGTTACCAGTCTCCAAATGCTCCTGCACTGAAAGATGATGGCATGGGATGTCCGACCTTCCCTAGGTACACTACTGAGTAAAATAAGCTTGAGGGCAATATTTTTTTCTGTACAATGTCCCTTGAAAACTATGGCATGTACTCTTGTCCTTCCCAGGGACATCTGAAGTTTCAATTCATTCATTCCTTAAGTTTATATGGCACTTTTCTCCCAGCGTGGGACCCAAAACATCAAAGCTTACACTGCAGGCGTGCCATACGTAGCTTCCAGCATATGCTAGAAGCCGCTCTGGAAAGACTTCTCCTGTGCCCCAGAAGAAGCAATGGGAAGTGTGCCCCATGGTGCACCGGGTGCACACCGCTGAAACACGCTTTACATGTTTTTTCCCTTATGCAGCGGGGTCCGGAATGGATCCCCTGCATAAGGGAAGAGCTAACTCTACTGTATTTATAAAATGTGTGGTAGGAGCTGAGTATCAGATAGGCATTTTGCTGTTCTTTTTAAAGGGGGGGGGGGAAATATTGAAGACAGTTCACATCTTAACTATCCCATCCCCAATAGCTTAGAATGTATTATTCTAGGGACTCAGAGGACTCTGCAAGGTTCCCTTCCTATGTGATTGGATCCCCTCTTGGATCTTGTAACTGAGAAAAAATGATGAGTGGATCAAGCACTGAGAAAGAAATGATTTGTGGAAGGATCTGGGTGGAGGACAGCAGTAATTACTTGAAAATTTGGGGTGCTTGGGAGTTGCTAATCAGGATATTAATTGGGGCACATGTTAATTAAAAGGAGTGTAATTTATGTATTTAAATTTATAAATGCTTAAACACATACAAAATTATAATGCAAATTCTGTTCTTCTTTGTCTTCTTTTTCAGTGATGCATTTTCTTTTTTTCCTTTTTCAATGCAAACTGCTACCCCATCAGTCAGCATGTAGCAGCACTAAGAAACCCTGATGCCTTCAGCAAGCGGAAATGCCCCCCCCCCCCCGTCTCTCAAAGAAGACATATCTATACCCAAGTCCAAGATGTCAAATGCTTATAAACATACTTTGGAATTGTGAATGGGGATGGCTTACATAGAAAAGACAAAGTGCAATTAAATCCAACTTCCTG
>NW_024807169.1:0-3734 GCF_019175285.1 Sceloporus undulatus | reverse complement strand
TTTATACTGAAATTGTTGTTTGGGGTCAGAAACCGAGCATTCGAAAAGGTTTAAATTGCTTTAGGATGTTTCCTGGGTGGGGAAAGAATTGTCTGAAACTGAATTAAATGAAATGGGTGCTTGGTGGAAATACTTCAGCCAAAAAGCATTATCACACCGGCTCTTAGGTCCTTCTTGGCTCTGAATTTTGGTCCCATTCAAAGCCAATGTATAGCACAGTCTGAAGGCGACACTCCCAGAGTTCAATAATAACATAGCAGAGTACAGTAGCAAATCTCCAGATATAGGCATTGGCAATGCTTTAACCACTTTCCACACTTAAAAATAACTCACAGACACAGTTGATTTCCTTCATGTCCTTACAGGTTCTTTAGCTTGAGTTGCAATAGAAAACAAATATGTACCAGCTCTTCTCTCTGACTTTCATCAACTTCACATCTCTTGTACACACAACTCACCACCCACATCAATCCGCATGTGAGCTGTATACTGTTAATTTTTCAAATGCCTGACTATCTGCTTCTACTGATTTCCTATGGCAGTTCCCTTTCAATTTCTTCTTTGGTAGCTCTGAGTAAGGATACAGTCATTATATGGATTTGGGGCATCCAGAACAGTGTCATGCTCAGGTCACTCACACCAACATTATTAATTTAATCTCAAATAAGGAGGGATGAACGTGGGGCTAAATCTTGGGGTAACCCTTTCCTCTTTTAACACTGAAATTCAGTCTTGTCTGTCATTGTCCTCCTTTACAGAAGAATTTGTCAGTCACGAGAGAGTCCACACAGGAGAGAAGCCACACAAATGCCAGCATTGTGGGAAAGGTTTTTCTTCAAAGTCAAACCTATTGGCACATCAGAGAATCCACACAGGAGAGAAGCCATACAAATGCAAGCATTGTTGGAAATGTTTTTCTTCAAAGTCATACCTATTGGCACATCAGAGAGTCCACACGGGAGAGAACCCAAACAAATGCCAGTATTGTGGGAAAGGTTTTTCTTCAAAGTCAAACCTAGTGACACATCAGAGAGTCCACACAGGAGAGAACCCAAACAAATTCCAGAAATGAACTAACATTATATTTATCAAGAAACAAAACAAAGATTATATTTTAAATCTTGCTGTGATAAGAAAAAGCCCTTGTGATTTTGTGTGTTAGGTTTGTGTGTCCATATGCCTGTTTATGTTTTTCAATTATATTTTGTTATTTTCAGGTTTTAATTGCCTTTATTATAGATTATTGCTTTAGTTTATACATTTGAGTGGGGATCATGGTGGTGGAATAGGTTAGTTAAACAGAGGGGTGGGATTGGCTGCAGCTGATTAGAACAGTAATGGGAATGATAGCATTTGGAATTTGTTCGATGTTGGCAGAAGAAAGTTGGGGACAGGTATTAACAGAAAGGGCTAGTTTGTGGGAATGACAAAGGGGGGCTTGTTATCTGTGGGGCATAGACTATGGGAATTAGAGGGGGGCAGGTTTGGACGAGGGTGATGTTTTAGGTTTTGGGGTTTTAATGTTTGGTTTGGGGAGCGCAGCTCTGACTTAAACACTGAATTTCTGATTATGTGTTTGAAATAAAGTTTTTGTTGTTTCAACACACTGGACTCATTGGTGTACAGAAATTCTGCATTTGCACAAAATGTACCCTTTCTTCTCTCCTCAGCCCTCAATTCCTTTCCCAGCCATAAAAAACAGAGGCAAACACACATATATACTCAGAGAGACAGAGCTATATGTACAAAGCAGAGCCTTCCCAGCCTTTCCCTCCTGAGTCCAGCTCTGCAGCTTGGGCTCCATTCCGGAAGGAAGGAAAAAAGGCCGTAGTCCTTCCCTTCTTCCAAAGGCCGACAATGGAAAAAACAGCAGCAGCAGCAAAGGCCTTACGATCCCTGCGCATGCTGAGAAGGGGTCTTTGGGGCATCTGAAAGGAATGAAAGTGCCAAGGGAAGAGAAGCATAAAGGGACTGCTGAAGTCGGGTGGGGGGGAGATCTGGGACCTGATTAGGCACCTTCCTCCTGGAACCCATTATTAGAGCCTTCCACAGCTAACTATGATGCTTTAAATGACTATTTCACAGATAAGAGTCAAATTGGACGTCAGCATTATTGCAGAGGCTGTAAGTGAGGTGTCCATAAGTAAGATCATACTGGATCAGTTTGAATCTGAGTACTGAGGATGTGGACAAGCTCCTTGGAAGTGTGAAGAGGAGAACTTGCCCTCCAGACCCTTGCCCTTTTTATATCACCTGAGATATATCATAGATGCATCTCTTAGTTAGGGCTATTTTCCATCATGCTTAAAAGAAGCAGTATTACGGCCGTTTATGGAAAAGCCCTCCCTAGATCCCTTGGAGATGAACAATTACAGACCGGTCTCCCATCTTCCATTTCTAACCAACATAATTTTGAGGGCAGTTGCTCTTCATCTCCAAGAGGTCTGTGATGAGACAGATTATCTGGACCCATTTCAAACTGGCCTCAGGATGAGATACGGAGTCGAAACTGTTATGGTTGACTTAGTAAATGATCTTTGCTTCAAGGGGGGGATGTAACTTACCAAACTTTAAGCTGTATTATTATGCAGCTTGTCTCAAATGGTTAGAAGAATGATTCAAATTAGAAAACAAGACTTTATTGAATATAGAAAAAGCTAACCTGAATCTTGGTATACATGCAAATATGTGGTATACAAAATCAAAAGATAATAATACTTTTAACCATCATGTTATAAGAAGATCATTGCTTAAAGTATGGTATAAAATGAGGCATTTATTTTGAGTGTCATTTCAAGAAGCCTATTACAATCGAACAAAGGACAAAGATACTTCATGGCTAAGATATGGAGATTTAATAAACCAAACACCAGAAGGAAAATACAATATGAAATCTATGGAAGAACTTAATGAAAAAGGAAACACGAAGGATTGGTTTTTATACAACCAATTAAACAATGTTTTAAGTCAGACAATTAAGCTCCTGGGTTAATGATGGATAACAATGAAATAGATAAAACTATGATGGACAAAAAAGGTAAACACATATCCATATATTATAAACTATTCAAAGAAAGAGATCTAGAAGATGAAATGATTAAACACAGCATGGTAAGATGGGCATGTGATATAAACAAAACTATAACTATAGAGGAATGGGGGAAATCATGGAAAGGAACAAATAAATTCACTCTGTGCCAAAACTATAAAGAAAATTACATCAAAATGTTATACAGGTGGTATCTAACCCAAAAAACCCACCAGAGATACAAAGCTGGCAATACTAAGTGCTGGAAACATGGGGAACACGAGGGAAGCTTCTTTCATATTGATGGACATGCATTAAAGCTAAAGGCTTCTGGCAAAGGATTCATGGAACCATCCAAAACATTCTTGATATAAATATTCCCTTTGAACCAAATGTACTTTTACTAAACATGACACACAACATAAAGTCAGTAAAATACAATAAAATTGTTTTATATATGGTCTCATGTGCAAGGATCTTATTTGCTCAAGTTGGGAAAACTACAATTAATCCTTCTATTGAAGATTGGTTGATTAAGATATATGAAGCTAGACATATGGATATAGTATCTGCCTTACTAAGAGGGAAATCAAAAAGGATATTTAGAAATGGAATGGAATTGTCTTAAAACATTTGAAGAAAAGGGCGATAACATTCTGTTAAATTAATAGTTAATATTTGGTCGATATTTGGTAATTTAAATACT
>NW_024807168.1:0-3734 GCF_019175285.1 Sceloporus undulatus | reverse complement strand
TAGCTTTTCTTATGCAAAATACCCAAATACTGGAGGTCGAATTTGTCAGCTCAAAATTTCTCTCTTCCCTTCATTTTGAAATTATTAAAAATAAAATTCTTACTCATTGATCGAGAATTACTCAGAATTTCTCCTCTCTAACATGTTATAGAATTTGTCAAAACTGGCATTTTTCTCCTAATTTTTGAATTTTGGAGAATATTCTTTACATCCCTACCGGATATATATCATTCAGTGATTGGGAGTTTGTTGTTCTTGGCAAATAACAGAAGAACAGACAATTAGCTTTGCGGTAGGGTTGCTCAGTAGAAGAGCTGCAAATCCTAGACAAGTAGACTGGACAGCATTGAAGCAAGTAGTGCGATATTTGAAGGGCACAAGAAACAGATGCTTATTAATAACAGGAGGAACATCAGAACTAGAAGGTTCTGCTGACAGTTCTTTCGCATCGGAAACAGCTGACAGAAAGTCAGTAACTGGTTTAACAGTCAGCTATGCTGGTAGCCTGGTTATTTGGAGGTCCAGAAAGCAATGATGTACCGCACTAAGTACAACAGAGGCAGAGTTTGCTGCATTATCAGAATTAGTAAATGAAATTCAGTGGGCTAGACAATTGTTAAAAGATCTAGGAATGGAATGCAGTGAAGCAACAGTGGTAAATGAAGACTTGCAAGCATGCATTGGCATGGCAGAGTCAGAAAATTTAAAATGTAGAACCAAGCATATCGCAGTGAGATACCAAAATGTGAGAGAACATGTACAAAATGGAACATTAAAGCTACAGTATATTAGCATGGAGGACAATGTAGCAGACATTCTCACGAAACCTTTATGTGTAGAACGGGACACGAAATTGGCCAACAAGTTAGGTTTCAGTGATTAAGCTCAGTTATTAAAGGATAAGTGTAAATGACACATGGGACACACCACATGTCATTTGGAGGGGAATGTTAGGAAATGACATGTATGTGACCACAAGACAGAGCTGTAAGCTAAGTATTGTAAACAGTCAAGTTCCAGTGACAATTTGATGGTTGACACTTGCATTACAGAATGTTGATGCAGTCAGTCCTTCTGAGAGAGAGTGTCAGTTATGACAGTTGGTGTAAGAGTAACTGCCTCTCTGTTTTGTTGTTATGGTGTTGATATGGTTGGCAAAGTAACTTTTTTTTATTAAAGCCCTCATGTAGAATGAAGGCTTGAAATGCTCTTGTCATTATTTCTCAAGCCGGGAGCTCAAGGCTGTTTGCAGTGGTGAAGGAATATTTTCCTACTTGGCCTGAATACCTTTGCAGACATCTCTTCAGATTCCCTCTCCCTGGCGTCCTGTCGATGTAGTTCAACTCTGCAGGTGATCGTGGTGGACACAGCGCGTCTTTCTACACCCCAACAGTTATTACATGAATAGTGGGAGTATTGCCTACTATTAATGGGAAAGTATGTTGTTCAAAATTGGTAGTATCCACTTTTCAAATACAGGAACTATGACAACTTCAGAAGTAGCAGTCCTGTGCAGATAGCTGGAAATGGGGTTGCTGTTCTGTCAGATGAAAACAAGCTTGCTCCCTCCTCAACATGACATCCCTTCAAATATTGAAACAGGGATATCATATCACCCCTTAACCTTTTCTTCTCCAGGCTAAACATCCCCAGCTCCCTAAGTCATTCCTCATAGGGCATGGTTTCCAGACTTTTCACCATTTTAGTCACCCTCCTTTGGACACGCTCCAGTTTCTCAATGTCCTTTTTTAATTGTGGTGCCCAGAATTGGACACAGTATTCCAGGTGGGGCCTGACCAAGAAAACTACACTGACAACTGTACACTCAAACAGATCAAAGAGTGACAAAGTTTGTGTGGCATAGGCTTTTGTGAACTACTACCGATTTCATCCAATACAAGTGGAGTGACATCCAGGAAAACCTATCATATTTGAGAATGCCCTGCACTTTTCTCGAATGTCCTACATTTTGTGGTGCTTTGTCTTTTTATGAAGTTATGATATCTTATCACCTTGGTGCTTCTTCCCTCCCACCCCAGGAATCTTTTATGGGGACCAATGGGAAGGTGGCTGCTGACATCTCTGATTGGGTTTTTGAAGGCAGAAAGTGAGCAACTATGCATGGGATTGTTTGGCTAGGTGGCACTATGTTCCCACAGGTGTCCAAGGAAAGCAGAGAATGTTCAGTGAACTGAAACCGAATGTGTGTTTGTGGGTGTGCATGCACATATTCTCTTGTCTCTCCTCTGGAGAGATGGTGCAAATTGCTCCTTCCCAGAAGGGGAGGAAGGAGGAGTGGTTTCTTCAACAGGTGATTTGGAGTATGAGGGGGAAAACAACGTTTTATCTCTTAGGGAGGTGATCTCGCTACTGTGATATTTGGTGATGAAAGTGGTCTGTACATGCACAGGAGCAATTTGCAGGAGGGACTTTTTTCCAGGAAGGATTGGGTGCGCATGTTGAGAAAGAATGTGTTTGCAGATGGCTTTCTCCCAAATTTTCACCTTTCCCTGTTTTTTTGCAGGATGAAGGGAGGAGGGGGAAAGCATTGTAGAGATTCAGGTTTCTTAACACAGAGCTAATTTCATGCTTTGCTATGCAGAGATACAGCTGTAACCCAAAATCAAAGAAACACTGTCTATGTGGGGACATACATGCACCCATTTCCTTCGCTCTCCAGCAGAAGATGGCATATAAACCACTCCTTTTTAGTAGGGGAGAAGGAAGTGGGCTCCTCAACAGCAGATTTATTTATCAAGATAGGGGGAACATGTTGATAACAAGGGGACAATTAATGGATCTGAAGTTCCTCCCTACTATCCACATGCTCTACCTGTCCTCTGCCTTCTTTTCCCTGCTCCTGCATGTCTGAGCATTTAACAAGAAGTTATACAAAGCAAATTGGTATTCTAAAAAGGAAGTATTGCATCAGATTCCTAAAGCATTATAAAACAGATGTCATGACAATTTGGGATAGGAACAGGCAATGCCAATAATGGCACACAAACATGTCTATTCATGGATCTAACCACATGTACTTGAGAGAACCAAAACATTTGGAAAAGCGTGCGAAAGTTCAGATGCCTTACATTACAGGAACAAAGGGAACTTTTCCAAGAAGTAATATGAATAGTTATCTCAATTTACCATCAAACAATGAGGTACATGCAAATTTTGTTTTAAAAACTGAAGCCTTTATCACTATGCAAAATATATATCTGTCTGTTGATTTGTCCAGTGATACACATGAAGTTTTTGTTCAAAATGGCTTGTGAAAAAGCCTTGAAAATCCCATTTTAAATTGTCCATACAGTGACCCTGTTATTGTAGGGTAATTGTAGATAGTAAATGTCCATCCACTGGCCTGAGAGGCAAGGGACTCCGCCCTCCATAACAGCCATCCACCGGCCTGAGAGGCAAGAGTCTCCGCCCTCCATAACAGCCATCCACCGGCCTGAGATGGAGTATACCAGGCAGGTCCAGCTCCATCAGGACTAGCCTGGAAGAAGGAAGAGCCCTCCCTCCAATCCATCTGCCTTGGTCCAGGCCTCAGAGGGAGAGAAGAACCACTGGACCTCATCCCCTTTCCCTTCACCATTCCCTTCTCCTTTTGTGTCGTGTCTTTTAGATTGTAAGCCTGAGGGCAGGGAACTGTCTGATTAAAAATATTATTGTAAGCCGCTCTGAGAGCCATTAGGGCTGAAGGGCGGGATATAAATACCTAAATAAATAAA
>NW_024807167.1:0-3735 GCF_019175285.1 Sceloporus undulatus | reverse complement strand
TTTATAAAATGTGAACATTTTAAGAATAACATCCTAACTATATATAAATGTTTTTATTGTTTTTCAAATCATTTTTGAATTATGGTGACCCTAAGGTGAAGCTCTCATGGGCTTTTCTTGGCAAGTTTCTTCAGAAGAGTTTGCCATTGCCATTTTTTGGGGCTGAGAGAGTGTGACTTGCCCTGTGAGTTTTATGGCAGAACTGGAAATTGAACCTGGCCTCCAGAATTGTAGTCCAGTGCTCAAATCACTATTTCATGTAGGCTCCCAGAACCTGAATTTGTGACGACTTCCCGGGAAAATGATCTTGGTGGTAAGGAGGACAGTACACAAAAAACTTAGTAGTGTCACTAGGGTTGGCATCAACCTGTGCAGTAGATCATGGTATCACCCTCTCCATCGACCTCCTCTCATATCACACCATACAGAATCCTTGGGGATAAAATTGTACTAAAGCTACTCATAAATTGTAATCCTCATATATCACTGAATGTAATGGTAACAGTTGTGGCATGAACACCTAGCAAAATTAAAATTATACTTTTAAAATACAATATATGCACAGCCTAAATGTATTTACATTTATCTCATTTCATGTGGTTAAAGTGAAAATTTGTTAAGATGTAATGTTTTTAAGGAAAAATGTAAAATAATACAATTTTATTTTTTAAATAATTTAAAATTTTAATTTAATTTTTTTTTTAAAAAACTGAGGCCTCTTATTTCTCCTTCCAGTGAGTCTTGCCTCACTCACACCATCTCTTCTGCTGAGCTCGAGATTTTGAAAGGGATGCAAGTGAATGTCACAGCCCATTTCTGCCAAAAAGCAGATATTTGAGGAGCAGTGGTGCTAGCCTCCCTTAGGGTGTCACCTGGTGGAGTCCACAACGCCACCCCCTAGTGATGCCATTTCAAAAACTGAAGTTAAGCAGTTGAATAGTAGCAGAGTTGCTGCATTTTGTATGTCCAAAGTTAATTCTTCTGAGGCAAGGTCCTGAGGAGGAACTTTCTGACAGTAAAAGCTGTTTGACAGTGGAACACGCTCTTTCAGAGTATGGTGGAGTCACATTCTCTGAAAGTCTTTAAACAGAGGCTAGATAGCCATCTTTTGAGGATGCTTTGATCAGGAGTTCTTGTTAAGGAAAATGCAACATGGGACATACAGTAGAAGAAATAAAACATGTATGTGAGAGTCACAGTGACTAAGCAAAAACAATTAAGAAGCCACACAGGTGAAAAAGCTATTGCAATTTAGAAGGCTTAAATGCCAAGGACAGAATTATAGAATGTTCGATTGGAAACACCTGAGATTCATTAAGTGTACAAGGTGATATGATGAAATCCTTAAGTATGGGTTGAACTATGTAAGCCAATCAAAATGAGTATACATGCCCACTGGGTGGAAACTGATTAGTGGGTGGTGTTTAACAATGGCTATAATAATTGCAATGTTTGCCAATGTATTTTGTGGAATAGTTTGGAGTAGAGTGGAGTATTTTGGAGATATTGGAGATTGTAGAGATTGTGATTTGTAGGGCATATAGTATTTGTATATAGTAGAATAAAGTAGATCTTTTATACAAGACTACTGAGTTGTCTGGTGTCTTGAGTAAAGATACAAGAGCCAGCAGGATACTGGAAAAGTTTGAAGACATCTCAGGAAGAAGAGTGAGAAGGCTTGGAGAGTTTGTCAGGGTCTTCAGCCTAGTCTCTGAAACTCTGCTGCTTTGGAAGAAAAGCATTAACCGCTGACCAAAGCTGGTCAGCGCCGCTGCATAACAAGGTGGTGAGTTAAAGCCAGAGGTGAAGAGCTACAACTCCCATCATCCCTGACAAGGGTTACGGGCCCAGAGTCTAAGTACTCCAGAGTCTAAGTGCCCAGATACTAGAGCATCCAGCATCCACAGAAGCTGAAAGTTCCAGAGAGTGGAAGACAGTTTTGTGGAAGACAGATCAGAGCAAGCTGTTTGCGCTGCACTGATAAGCTCCGTGAATAACTCATCCTGTGTTTTGTTTAAGCCCGGAAGGGGTCAGCTGTGCATACTCAGAAGGACTGTGTCAATTGAGTCACTGCACAAATTAAAATGGAGATTCTAAAGTTTAGTAAATTGAACAGAAACAACTACTCTTCCTCGAAGATTTATGCCCAATCACTACTAGTGAAGGAAGGTCTGTGGACGACAGTTGAAGCCGGGCTTGCAGCCGATGCAGATGCAGCCACAAAAGAGAGAGATAATAAAGCGAAAGCCCGTCTTTTTCTCATGCTTGAAGAAGACTTGATTAACGACGTCAGAGATAAAGCGACCGCCAAGGATGTGTGGGATACCTTGCAGAGATTACACACTCCTTCAACTGCCTTTACAAAAATGTTATGGTCTAAAAGAATATACAGGCAAAAGATGGCTAAAGAACAGTGTGTGATAGAACATTTAAAAACCATGCAAGACTTATTTGTACAAGCTGAACTGAGAAGAGTGGAAATCAGCAAAGAGCAGCAGTGCTATATTTTGATAAAGTCACTAGACTCTTCTTGGGACAATATCACTACCAGTCTACAAAACTTACCAGAAGCAGATCTTAATAGAGACTTAATTGTTGCTAGAATACTGGAAGAGAACCAGAGAAGGTTGTCTGAGAGGAGTGACACAGCAAGTTTAAAGACTGTGCCGAAACAACAAACAAAGCCTGATTTGTTTGGACAGGAACAAGCAGCTTCTTCGAGGGAGCAACGAAAATGTTTCTACTATAAGAAGATAGGACATCTGCAAAAGCATTGTAATCTTTTGGCTGCTGAGAGAAGCAAGCAAGAGAGCAGATGACAACTGCGGCACTATCAGAAGCAGTCCAAACCATCATTTTTGAAGGATAGAAATGATAATAAGGGGTTTGCGACCATGATTAAGGAAAAAGAAAACACTAACACTAAATGGCTAGTTGATTCAGGAGCCTCATCCTCCATGTGTAATAATATTAATTTAATAAGTGATAGAAAATCTGCAAATGTAAATACAGTAGTTTTGGCTGATGGGAAAGAGCTCAGTACTATAAATCAAATGGGTACAGTTTTCATTCCAGGACTGAAAGAAAACTTTAGTGATATACTACATGTGAAGGAGTTAGAAAATGATTTGTTATCAGTGAGCAGATTAACAGACAGAGACTACATAGTCACCTTTGAAAAGAACTTGTGTAAGATAACACTGAATGGGAAATTGCGTGGCATAGGATTGAAAAAGGATAAACTTTATTTCTTGGAGGACAATATTGATAGTTACAAGGTTGAGAATGCTAATAACATAGACACTAGTTCAATGCACAAAGACTACATACACGAGCTCCACAGAAAATTCGGCCATGCTAGTTTCAAATGTTTAAAGAATTTAATCAGTATGTGTCCAGATTTAAAAGTAGCTAAATGCAAAAATCATTTAGATTGTACAATATATAATCAAGTGAAGGTCAGAGCTTATCCATTTGCTAAGAAAACAAAGAGGATTGCTCAAAGACCATTTCAATTTGTTCATGCAGATGTTGCCCAAGCTAATTGTTTGTCTTTAGGAGGAAACAAGTATTTCCTAGTAATTGTTGATAGATTTACAAGGTTTGCATTTGTGAGAATATTGAAAAACAAATCTGATGCTGGGCAAAGTTTAAAAGCATGGGTGAGAATGGTGGAAAGACAGTTTGATAGCAGAGTAGGCACCATTGTTACTGACAGAGGAGGAGAATTTTTAA
>NW_024807166.1:0-3735 GCF_019175285.1 Sceloporus undulatus | reverse complement strand
TCAATATGTCTGCAGTGAGTAAAAATAAATAGTGTAAAATAAATAGTCGAATGCATCATTATTGAAGGGAAGAAAGAACAAGTCAGAGATTGCTGTGAGTTACACATATTCATTATCATAAAAGGAACATGCACATGGACAGAGCAAAAGTAAATAGACCTTAATAATAAAAGTCTGCAGGCAGGAAAATTGTTTTTCGCAATTAGCTACGTAGGAGATATTATACTAGAAGAGGTATAGCTAGGTAAAACCATAACTATGTCCCAGAAAAATACATCATCACAGATAATATTATCCAACTGAATGTGTTAAAATGTAACCAACTATATACAGATAAAAATCAGCTGCTTTATCTCCTGTTACTTTAGGATACTCTTTTCCTTTTTTTAAAAAAAAGATTTTAAAGATTTATAATCTTGCTTAAATAATACCTTTGACTTGTCTTGATAGAATTACAACATAGATTCACCTCCAATAGGCCTTACCCTGGAAAAGCTGCCATACCAAATTTTTAGTTATAATTGTTATTGAATAGCTAAGACAGATTCAATTATTGCCATTAACTGAGCTGTTTTAACACAAGCAGCATAAATGTATGTTACAAATTCCAGCATTATTGCCAAAGAGTAATGTATACATTCAAAGTTAGACTAGCGAATAGGCTTTCTTTTTCATTTATGCCTCTGGTGAACGTTTAAAGATTTTTAAAACCTTTAAATCTTTAACATTTTTAATATACAGTCCTCCCCCCCATATATATATATATAGATGCAGTAATCAAACTCCAGGTACATCCCTACATGTGCACCTGCATGGTAAATAACTACATCTGGAAAGTTTAGGGTCTACAACCCTGATGGAAAACTAAACTTAAAAGAAGAAAAGGTGGTTTAGATCAGTTGTCATACTGGATAAGAGTAATCTGATATATCCAGTCGAGAATGCTGCTGCCCTACCCAATGAATTAAATAACACTCTGAAGTAAACAATTGCCATAGCAAGCAAATAAAATGTGGATTTTTTTAAAAAACAGGGGAAAAATCCAATCATATGAAGAAATATGGGTTATAATGACATTGGTAACCTTGGTAAAGGACATTTCTGACACAATCATTAGTAAATTTGAGCCATCTTCTGTTACCATCAGATTTTAATCCCAAGAATGTGTGCTATATTTGCACTATCACAAGTATTTGTGGTTGTGAAGTTTATTTTGTGCATACTCTATTGCTCAGTCTGCTTCAATTCAAACTTCACATTTCTGGCAGAGACTTGAGTCAGTGTTAACTTCACCTCCCCAAAATGGTTTCCATCATGTTTATATACATGTTAATGCATCATGATGTAATGAGTAAAATCAAATAACAAATTAGTATTTTTAATGGAACACAATATAAATTTCTATGAGCTACTATTTTTCTTGGCTTGTAATAAGTTAAGTTTCCAGATTTTGACCCTTTCTTGTTTCAAAGGCCCTGCTGTCAGGCTTAACTACCACAGACACCATTCCTTCCACACTCCTATTTTCTTTTATGCTGGCAATAAGGAAGATGAGGCCAGGTAGTGTCACCCAGGCTGAATCTACACTGCAGAATTAATGCTGTTTGACACCACTTTAACTGTCATGGATCAATGCCATGAAGTTCTGGGGTTTGAAGTTTTAAGGGCTATTTAGCCTTCTCTATCAGACAATCCTGATGCCACAGCATACAAATCCCAGGATTCCATAGATGGAGCCATGACAGTTAAAGCAATGTGAAGCTACATTAATTCTGCAGTGTGGCAGCAGCCCAAGTCTTCTCTGTTTCTTGACCCCTTCCATATATTAATCAACTTTAAATATTTGGTATAAACTCTCTTAATATTTCAGTTTCGCTCACTGGCAGCCAGATGGGGATGTCCATTCCCCCCATTTATACCGAAAGCCATATCCAACGAGTTCATTAGAGTGTGTATAAATAACATGATGGGGATGTGAACCCTGATGTCATGGAATAATGGTGCTGCTCACGAACACTTGCTGGATCAAAGCATAACTATTTACCGGGCAGAGCAGTAGACAGTGTGTGTGTGTGTGTGTGCGTGCGTATATATATATATATATATATATATATATATATGAGAGAAACATGACTGCATATATACAGAGAGGGAGGGAGGAAAGAGAGAGACCAGCTCTGAATTTTTTAGTTATTACACTTCTTTGATAGAGTGCCTGTAAGTTAATGTTATGTTATGAGTTTCACTGTAAACTGTGTTTTTTTAATAAGCTGGCAATAAAATTGTACCTCGGGGATAAAATGCCAGTTTCGAGCACAAAGGCTGCCGTTTTTATGTATACATTTTCACATACTAAAAGAAAAGGTTTTATATGGATAATTGTTTACATTTTTAACATGTACAGATGTCCGTGTTGGAGTGTTCCACAGCCTTAAACTATATAAGTTCATATGATTCCAAAAAGGGGCTCAGTTTCTATTTAAACAAGGGTGGGGAGGGGATGTTTAATCAGAATACCCAGCCTCCTCATACCTTTCTTTTAATATTTCTTTTAATTAGCAAGACATGTGACTGAATGAACTTTGCAGTGAGAAATAGGAACCCAGCCACATGGTTTTACCTCCTGGACCAGCAGCAACCTTCACCTCAATGCCATCAACATGATACACTTCATTAAACACAGAAGTGCTTTGTTGCATTAGTAGGTTTATAGAAAGTAGCCAGGTAGGCTCTTACACTTCCTGTGAGAAATGAATATTGACTTCCTCTAAAGAAGATGTAAATGGATTTGCCTTAATAGGACTTGGGGCACCAGAGCAATTAATAATAGCTTATGTCACAGTGAAAGCTTTGTTCATATTTGAGGCAATAAATTACAAGTATTAAATTTATATTTATTCAAAGTTAAACTCATTTGTAATTGACAGATTACTTAGCCTCAAGCTTTTAAGATCTTTTAGTATAATTAAATTAGTAGAGGGTTATAGATCACTGCATGATAAACAAACAGCATGGACTTTAATATGACAGATATACAGAGAAAAGGCCATGTTAGTAGATCATTATTATCGGCTTAACTTCAGCAGAAATGCAACTGAAATCTCAGCAAAAGAGGTGAAAGCAGGCTGTAGCATGAGGATCAGGAAATAAATATTCATTTCCTAAAGAAGGACAAATCCAGGCCTTACAGAAAGAGGCCAGGAGAAGATATCTTCATTGGTCCCGAAGCCAGTTAAGGAAGAAAATCATCTCAAGATCCCCACAGGGATATATGCATTTGTCAGAATTTGTTCCTTTGGGAATAGCCATCCCAGCATGCAAGAGAGGATGGATGAGATGATCATAAGTAGTTTCTTCCTGCACTGAATAGAAAGCCCAGAACAGACTTTAAGGACTTTCCAGCTGAAAGGAACTTCTGCTGCAACAGTTTTGCTCTCACTGGTCATACATGCATACACACTGAGCTAGCTGTGGATCTCACAGGGCAAGATGACTGGTTAGGGAAGGTGGTCTACATCCCCTGTCCCACATACACAGTCAGCCCTCCATATCCATGGATTCAAGCATCCATGATTGGAAAATATTTTAAAAGTGTATAGATTCCCAAAAGCAAACCTTCATTATGCCATTTTATATAAGGGACACCATTTTACTATGCCATTGTATTTAATAGGACTTGAGCATCCATGGATTTTGTTATCTACGGAGGATCCTGGAACCAAAACTCAGTGGATA
>NW_024807165.1:0-2500 GCF_019175285.1 Sceloporus undulatus | reverse complement strand
GCCTCCTGGAGCAAGTGCATCCGGTCCCAGTAGGACTCGGGTTCGAATCCTGTGGAGGAAGACAGAAGAAGGTAGAGTAGACTGAGTTCCATTATCTATTTCTGTCAGGGGTTGACCATAGAGTTGCATTGGAGGACCTAGAGATTCCTAGAGAGGACAGTTCTGTCAGGCTGACCATAGAGTTGCCTTGGAGGACCTAGAGATTCCTAGAGAGGACACTTATGTCAGGGGTTGACCATAGAGATGCACTGGAGGAGCTAGAGATCATGGAAGAAAACAACTCTCTAGGAATCTGTAGGTCCTCCAGTGCAACTCTATGGTGAATACATGACTCTGAGGGACATTGACCACAGAGTATTAATTAATTAATTATCATTTTAATTATTATTCTTACCATCGAAGAGATGCTCGCTGCCTTCTTTCTGCAAGCAGCCAATATTTAAGGGGATGAAAAGTTGCGCTCGGAGCGGGTCGCCGTACAGGAAACTTGGAAGTGCGAACGGACCTTCTAGGACAGGGACCAGCAAGAAGCCGCAGGAAGTCGCCTTCCGGTGCCAGCCCTGGACCTGCGTCGAAAGCAAACGGCACAGAAAACCCGTTAGAGGTGTCCCGTATGCGGAAACAGCACCAGACTGCGCGGTTTACGGCATCCTCACCATTTCGAAGAGCACGGCGGCGGTGACGGCCATCCAATGGAGCTTGATCTCGAAGGCGGCACCGAGGGAGAAGTTGCCATGATAGTAGCAGCTGCACCACTCCAAGCGGTCAGTCCGGTTGTTGACGTCCACGTCCAGAGTGACCGTCCGCTGGTCAGGGACTGTAGCCGCTGCGGCCACACCAGCAAGGGACGAAAATTGCGAGGGATAAAAAATAATTATTATTATTCTCATTATTTTCTTATTATATATTTATATAATTATTATTGTTAATATTATTATATTATTCTACTTATTATTTAACATTACTATTATATATTTATATAATTATTGTTAATATTATTTTTTATTATTGTACTTATTTAATATTACTATTATATATTTATATACATTACTATAATTAAATATTATTATTTAATATTATTAATTATATATTTATATAATTATTTTTAAAATTATTATTATATTTTATTACTCTTATTATTTAATATTACTATTATTATATGTTTATATAATTACTAATTATAGTTAATATTATTATCATATTTTATTATTCTACATATTATTTAATATTGCTATTATATAAAGTAATATATTATTATTATTAAATCTACTTATTATATAATATATATTACATAAAATATACTATTATTTTGTTGTTGTTGCTCATTATTTTTGTATTATATATAATTTAAAACATATTATTAGTATTTATTCTTATAATATATAAAATATATTTTTCTACTACATATATATTACATAAAATATATTAATTCTACTACATATATATTATATAAAAAATTTCTTTATTCTCATAGTATATAAAATATATTATTATTAATTCTAACTATATAAAATATATTATTATTTATTCTTATAATGTATAAAATATATTATTATTATTTTATATATAAAATATATTATTGTTATTAATTCTACTCAATTTATAATATATAAATTATTATTTATTATTATAATATATAAAATTATTATTAATTCTACTAATACATAATATATAAAATATATTATTATTATTATTATTATTATTATTATTATTATTATTATTATTATTAGAATCATAGAGTCATAGAGTCATAGAATCGTAGAGTTGGAAGAGACCGCAAGGGCCATCCAGTCCAAGCCCCTGCCATGTAGGAAATCACAATCAAAGCATCCCCGACAGATGGCCATCCAACCTCTGTTTGAAGAATTCTAAGGAAGGAGACTCCACTACACTCCGAGGGAGTTTGTTCCACTGTCGAACAGCCCTTACTGTCAGGAAGTTCTTCCTAACATTGAGGTGGAATCTCTTTTCCTGTAGCTTGCATCCATTGCTCCGGGTCCTAGTCTCTAGAGCAGCAACAAACAAGCCTGCTCCCTCCTCAATATGACATCCCTTCAAATATTTAAACAGGGCTATCATATCACCTCTCAACCTTCTCTTCTCCAGGCTAAACATCCCCAGCTCCTTGAGTCGTTCCTCATAGGGCATGGTTTCCCTTCACCATTTTTGCCACCCTCCTTTATTAATTCTACTAAATATATAATATATTATATAAAATATATCATTAGTATGTATTCTTATATTTAAAATATATTTTTATTATTATTATTCTTATATAATATATAAAATATATGATTAATATTATATAAATATACAGTGTTACCCCGGGTTACGAAAATAATTCGTTCCGCCGCCGCTTTCGTAACCCGAAAGGCTTTCGCAAGCCGAAACCCCATAGGCGCTAATGGGGAAAAGCCGCGATTTGGTGCGAAAAAAGCGCCGAAAAGCACCAAAATTTCTTTCGTAACCCGAAATAACCTTCGTAACCCGGAACAGTTTT
>NW_024807164.1:0-3735 GCF_019175285.1 Sceloporus undulatus | reverse complement strand
GGGCGCTTTAAATGCGCACATAGGCTTTCTGCCGCTGCTTAGCGCTGTAGCTGCGCAGCTTCGCATCCGCCTGCCGGCAGAAGAAAAAAAAAAGCCACGGTTTGGGCCACCCGTGCGGAAGCTGCCTCTCTTTTTGCAGCGTCCTCCAAGGCGGCGGTATGGAAGCGCCGGGTCCGAAACGGACCCAAGTGAGGCGTCTTCACTGCCCCCCGTGTGGAAGCTCCAACACCTGAAGCACACCCCCGGGGCGGGCCGTCTGGAGGCTCCGCATTCAGCTAAATACACCTCCAAGACGTCCTCCCCTGCCCGTCTGTAACCCGCCCATATGTTTTCTGTGTATCCAAAAGACTTTACTCTTTATTATTCTCTCTCTATTCCCTCTTTGGCTTCAGCAAAAAAAGAGTGGGAGACTCCAGATGATGGTGAGAGATTTGTGCCAGAAAATACAATTGTGGTGAAATCATACAGTCCATCGATGTGGAAAGTGGAAGAGAATTTTTCAGCATCTTTCAAGAAGGAAAACATGTCCCCTGTTGTAGGCAAGGAAGAGGGTAAGGTCCTTGCCGAAATTACTGTGCGAATAGGGGTTGGTTCTGGTAAGGAATAAAATCTGCTAGTGCTTATGGAAAATATATGGAAGTTAAGAACCAGAGTGGCACAGTGATTTGAATGCTGGAAAGGGGTGTCATTAAGGGAGTGTGGGAGGTATCACATGCTGCACTG
The DNA here is from genome assembly GCF_019175285.1 of Sceloporus undulatus. Lineage (NCBI taxonomy): Eukaryota > Metazoa > Chordata > Lepidosauria > Squamata > Phrynosomatidae > Sceloporus > Sceloporus undulatus. The sequence continues at coordinate 3,012 of NW_024807164.1, read as the reverse complement.
GTAGGAAGGGTCTGATGGCTCTGTTGGCCAAGTGGTAAAGAGAGTATGTATCTTCACTCTTTCGCTCACCCAGCAGCTCTGCCAGACATGGAAAAGGCTGTGGAGCAGTAGGAGCAGCGGCCACTGGTTAATGGTTATGTAGAAGCAGGAATTTCAATAGATGTTACTTGTTAACTGGTTGTGTGACAAGCGACACTCACTAAAATTGCATCTTCTACTACATAATAATTAAAAATACAGACGCTGTTTCCAATTTTCAATCTGCCATGGCCATTTTCTGGGGCTGAGAGTGTATAACTTGCTCAAAGTCACCCAGTGGGTTTACATGGCCAGGAGTCCAATCCTCAAATCACTTTGCCATGCTGGCAGGGTGCAAATCCCCACTCATCCATAGAAACCCACTGGGTGATCTTAAGTAAGTCCTTTTCTCAGCTTCAGAAGAAGACAATGGCAAATCTCCTCTGAATAAACCTTTGGTGGTGGTGGTGGGGGGACTCTCTAAGGATAGGACTCAGAGTTGACCTGGAGGCACATAACAACAACAACAACAACAAATGGACCTGAATTCCAGAACATCAGGAAAGTATCAAGTTCTCTAAGCCTCAGTTGAAGGTATGTGGCTAGGCTTTATGGACTAGTAAAAGAATGGCACAAAACATAGGGGGGAAATCTCTTATATGTCTTAAAATGTAACATATAAAGTAACTATGGATGAGAATCATGTGTTTCTCTAGATGCACCTCCCAGCATTCCTCACCTTTGGCTATGCTAGCCAGGCTTACGGGGACCTGCAGTCAACAACATAATTCTAGAGAGTACTTGAATCACATCTTTGGTCTGAATTCATTACAGTAGACCCAATTAATCAATGGGAATTTGATGAGACAACACTTATGTAAGTGTTATGATTCAGTGGGTTTATATGGCTGTAGTATAAATGTTTCAAAGGAATAAAATAATGGTGGGGATCCAGTTGGTGTTTTATGCACACGCAAGTTCCCTTACACGCATGGTTGTACAGTACTGTTTTGGTCATGGGGTAACATCAGTACAGTGGACCCTTGTCTTACATGTGGGATCTGTTACCCCCCCCCCCAGCGTAAGGCAAATAATGTGTATGCTCAAGCTCTATTGAATATAATGGGGCTCAGATGCCAAGGGCATGCACACCATTCATTGTATTGCAGCACGGCTTCAGCTGCATATAGTGCGCCTTCCTATGTCATGGGCACACTGTATTTCAGTTTAGTGTTGCGTAAGCAGGTGCTACAAGTGTAGCTGTTGCAAATGCATATTCTTCTTTAGTTCCATCTGTGTTTGACTTGATTTATTGAGATTGTATAAACCCAAGGCTCATTTACAGATACCCAAGTGGTTGCACAATGTTGATAGTTGATAGTCAGCAGAAGGTTACTGTACCACAGCCGCCACTTAACTACCTGAGTGTAGCTTTACAATTTGCAAGCATGTTGTAGGAGCTCAAAAAAATCTGCTGCCTGAGGGTCATAATTTCATTTTATTTCAAAGTGTACGTCTTTCTTACTGGATCCCAACCTCAGGAGAAAGTTAGAGTATAAATTCAATCAATCAATCAATCAAAAATTTAACCCAATTAATGTTGCAACCTTATGTAAAGAGTGTAGTGTCTTCCACACTACAGTTATATAAATTGTATAAAATCTCACTTTAACTGTCATGGCTTCATCCTATGGAATCCTGGGATTTGTAATTTTGTAAGGTTATGTAGAATTCTCTGCCAGAGAGCTTTAATGCCTCACCAAACTTACATGTCAGGATTTGATAAGATGCAGCTGTAGTAGTTTAATTATTATCAAAGTGCTATAAATGTGTACTATACTGTGAAAGAGACCTGTGATACTTGAAATTCTATTTCTTCTCTGATTTTTCTCTCTGTTTCAGATGTTGATGGGTTGAAAATGGAGAGTGAGGGGAAACCATGTGGGTTATTATCTGAAAAAGCTGAGTATGAAGCACCGAAGGGGAACTTGTGGGATCTAGATGCATCAAGAAAGCAAGAAGGAGAGCATACAAAGGAGAGAAGGGATGCACTCATTCCTCATCTCACTAGGGACTCCCTTGAAAATCCAGTACAAAAAGAACATAAGATTAATACCGGGGAGAGACTGCATACATGTCCAGTGTGTGGAAAAGGCTTCAACCACAGCAAAAGCCTTACTTCACACCAAAGGATCCACACAGGAGAGAAACCATATATCTGCTCTGATTGTGGGAAAGGCTTCTATGATCAGTCTAGCCTTACTAAGCACAACAGGATACACACAGAGGAGAAACCATATCAGTGTTCTGTGTGTGAAAAGACCTTTAGACAGAAGGTCCACCTGATAACACATCAAAGAATTCATACAGGGGAGACACCATATAAATGCTTGGAGTGTGGCAAGACTTTCATTCATGCCACAAGCCTTGTTTCACATCAAAGAATTCACACAGGAGAGAAACCATATCAGTGCTTGGTGTGTGGGAAAAGTTTCACTTACAAGGCAAGCCTTCGTTCCCATCAAAGCATTCACACGAGAGAGAAGCTATACAAATGCTCAGACTGTAACAAGTGCTATTTAATTCAATCAAGTCTTATTAAGCATAAGAGAATTCACAGAGGAGAGAAACCATATAAATGTTTGGAGTGTGGAAAGACCTTCATTCACAACACTAGTCTGACTTCTCATCAAAGAATCCACACGGGGGAGAAACCATATAAATGCTCAGTCTGTGGAAAGAGCTTCACTTACAGAGCAAGCCTTTGTGCACACCAACAAATTCACACAGGAGAGAGGCCATACAAATGCACAAATTGCAGCAAGACTTTTAGTGATAAATCAAGCCTTAGTAAACATGAAATAATCCATACTAAAGGGAGGCCCCATAAGTGTCTGGAATGTGGAAAGAGCTTCAGTGTGCTCAAAAGCCTTGTTTCACACCAAAGAATTCATACAGGAGAGAAACCTCACAAATGCTCAGAGTGTGGAAAAG
>NW_024807163.1:0-3736 GCF_019175285.1 Sceloporus undulatus | reverse complement strand
TATTATTATTATTATTATTATTATTATTATTATTATTATTATTATTATTATTAACTGTGGGCCTTTCCACATTGCACAGTTATAGCACAATGTTCTATCAAGTGCCCTGGCAGCAGCCTGTGGAATCGTAGAATTTGTAGTTTCAGATGGAGTATTAGAATTCTCAGTCAGACAGTGTGTGTGTGTGTGTGTGTGTGTGTGTGAACGGAACAATAGTCTAGGCCAGATTCTTAGCCATATACTTTAGATTTCCAATCTTTTTATCAGCACAGTTCAAAGTACTGCTTTGGAACTATATTCCAAGCCCTAATTCAGCTTCACTCATACATATTTAACCAAAATCTGACATCTTCATCAGAGGCCCTGTTCTATGTTCCACCACCAAGAGAGGCTCAGTTGGTGGTGTAGGCATGCCAAAATATTAGGTTTAGCCTGGAGTCTTCAAGAGTCAACTTCAGTCTCCTGGAGTCATGTGAAGCCTATCCCAAGGATCTGAGAAGTCATGTTTTCTCACATCTACAGTTAAAGCAAGGCTCTAAAGGAATAGATGGAAATGTTTCTCTTTTGTTGTGTACTTTCAAGTCATTTCTGACTTATGACAACCCCAAGGTGAATCTAGCATGGGTTTTCTTGGCAAGATTTGTTCAGAGGAGGTTTGTCATTGCCTTTCCCTGAGGCTGGGAGCAGGTGGCATGCCCAAGGACACCCAGCAGGCTTCATGGCAGAGTGGAAAATTAAATCCTGATCTCCGAGTCATAGTCTGACACTCAAATAACTACACCACACTGGCTGTCATGCCATCTTGCCATCAAGATGCTCTTAAGTTACTTTGTCCAATTACCCAAGCCTTCAAAAAAGGTCAGAGGGAATGCCAAAGCTAAAGACATCTATTGATTATTGATTTCCCAAGCTGTACCTCTGAGCAGTTGAAAAGTAACCCAAGGTAAAATGGTTACATAGGAGTCAAGAAATCTGAACAGGAATGTGAAAGAGATGCCATGAGACTTGCATCAATAAAGATAGGGGGGAAACATAGAAATCAGTCTTGGACTTGGGTAAATGCAGCAAAATAGAATTGAACCTCTAGAAGGAAGTACAAAGAAAATGAGATGGCCATACAGTCAGTCTGCCTCAAATATGAAAGAAAGAAAAAAAGATTTGACATTTGACTGTAGAAACATTTGTTTTCCAATTAGTTTTCTTCCTTGGCATAAAAGTAAAATCTCTAATGGTTTTGATTGTTGTTGTTTTTGTTTAGTTTCTAGAAACAAAATACAAAGATGGGCTTTGGCATATAGGAAGCTGGCTGTCACTGCATATTACAGTTTTGACCAACATTTTGAGGGCATACTCCTTATGGGGGGAGGATGTGTGAAGATAGGGTAGACAGCTTTCAGGGATAAAGATAATGAATCTCTTCTTCGTAGCTATATTAAATTTCTACAGAACATGATGGTAATCTCTTAAAACACCATGAATAAACTGAATCTGGAAGAATAATAAAATCCTTCCATTCAAAACTAAACAGAATAGAGGGTAAAATCTATGGAAGATAAACTAGTTCATTTTTGGGCCCTATCTCTCCAGACGTTCAGACTCAAAATTGCCATAAATTTCCTAAGCCAGAGGTAGCAGCTTTCATGTATACACAGGGTAAAAACTTTTCTTTGGCAACACATAAAGTTCAAAGTTTGTGAAATTCCTTCCCAAGGCTGATCAAGTTTTAGACATGCAGCAAAAACTGCCTACTATGATTCCACTTTACCTACCATGGTTATATCCTGCAGAATCCAGGGATTTGTAATTTCATGAGGGGTCCAAGCTCTTTGGTGGAGAAGTCCAACTACCTCTCCCTACACTGCAATAAAAACATAATGCTACAACAGTGTTTGTGGGAAAGCCCCAGGACTATTTTAAAATAATATTTTGTTCAGGGTTTTCTATCTTCATTAACCCATGGTTTTTCTTAAGACTTCATGTAATTCTATATTGCTTTGTTCCTGGTGGATAGTAATAAGACTAAGGGCTTATCTACATTACTTATATACCCCGAATTCCCACCAGGCTGGCTGTGTGTTGTTTACACTACGTGGTCCCCAACCCCAAATCAAGTTTACACAACACCCAGACCCGATTCTGGGTTTCTATCCCTTGTCCTGCATTAAAAAGGCATGCCTTTTGCTCTGGGTTTTCTGGAAAACCCAAAGGAAAATGAGACAGCAATGCACGTATTCCCTGAGAGTGTCCCTACTGATTTGCTCTGTGGCTACATATTGTTTCGATGTCAGAAAGAGACTGACCATAAAAGTGGGTCACACCTGCAATGGCATCCACAGCTGCTTGCAGGAACCATGTGGGAAGGCATTTTGCTGCACCAGGTAAGAGGGGGATTCAGATGGAATTCAGGGCCAGAATATTCTGGGGGCAGCCCAGAATATTCTGGCAAATCTAGATGAGCCCTAAATTGTTTTATTAAATGAAACAGTTGCAGTAAGAAGGGAGAGCAACAAGGCAGCAAAGAGGAGAAGAGGCATCATGACTGAAAGTGGTACCTATTTATTTGGTTTAGGCATGCATAAAAAACTGTACAGTATGTGTATATGTTTTATCAAGTAGACTTCTGAGCCATATTTTGGCACAGTTCCTAATCATAAGTTAAGAGACCATCCTCACAGAGTTTGTAAGTGTAGAAGGCAGCCAATGTCCAGAGATCAAAAGATTTTAATGATCATGGTGGTAATATGTATGCCTCTTTCCCAGTTTGGGATTCACAGCAGCTTAAAAAGGTTAAGACAAAGACAGATAAAAATTCACAACATACAAAAGTTAAAACAGTCAGATATGAAGACACACAGCAATAAAGTAAATTTGTGAGATATCTGATTTGTTTTATAATCAGCTTTCTACCTATTGGCCTTTTCTGCTCATTGGTTTAAAAAAAAGATGTATATAAAATACATCTTATTATAACAAGAAGGGGGGAGGGGGGAGCATCTGCCATTTAGTTCAGTTTTCTGTTTGTTATCAAAAGTGATTTGAGTTGATCAGCTAGGGCCTGATCAGTTTTTGCTTCATAATATTAGCTGTGTGGGTTGTGGAGCCTCTAAGGAACAGCATCTAGTTTTCTTTACCTGAGTAATTCATTTATTAGCTTCACTTTACCGCTGTCAGCATAGATTTACAGAAAAGTAGGCAGACATTCTGTCAGCTTCAAGGGCCTGAAGTTAAAAACCTAAGAGAGTGAACTTTCTTCATTTTTTCCTAATTTCTGTCAGATCATAAGACAAATATGGAAGCCATCCTAGCTAACAGCAGCAAAATTATGGGGTTGTTATTTTAGTTTGGCTGTGTACCTGGGGTCTAAATTCTGGCAACATGGAGAGCACTGCTTTGTACCATATAAACAGGAATCCTTTGGCAAAATTTATTCCTAAATGTGCTTCGTGGCACAATCGTCTGTGATTTCATTGTACTTACCAATGTTTTTACCCTTCAGTTTGCTAAAACAGGTGCTTAAAACAATGTTTTCCATAAATTTAAAACAGCAGGAAAGTTCTGGTTAACTAATTGTAAATATATGAGCAGGGCCAGCAAAGAAATAAGAGTATGAAGTCAACATTAGTGTGATGAACTGACTCGCAAACCAGCCTATCAGAAGCCAGAGACCCTAAGCCAATCAGGTACTGGCTGAGGAGTTTGAAGATTCCTCTTGGCAGTTGGTTTTAGTCAGTTAGGG
>NW_024807162.1:0-3736 GCF_019175285.1 Sceloporus undulatus | reverse complement strand
CGGAATGCCTCATACACATACAATAATAATAATGATAATAATAATTAATTCCTCACCACAAATGCCTTCTCTGCATCCTCTTGCTTTTCCTCAGCCACCACAGAATTCCTTACAGGCACATATAATAGCAAAAGCATTCTGTATTAATTTGACAAATTGAAAGAAAAACATTTGTAACATTTGCATTGTAGCAATGTAACCTCAAGACTTGATTTTTGCAATGCGCTCTACATGGGGCTACCCTTGTGCCTAGTCTGGAAACTCCAGTTGGTACAGAATATGGCAGCAAGGTTGGTCACAGGAACAGCAAGGAGTGACCATATAACACCAATATTGAAGTCAATCCACTGGCTGCCTATCAGTTTCCAGGCACAGTACAAGGTGTTGGTGTGGGCGGGGTCGGCGTACCGGGTTGCATGATGGGAAGTGTAGTCTGTTTCTTCCCCACCTTCCCGAGCGCAACAAACTTACTTGAGCCGGAGATTTTGCTGCAACAACAGTGTCCTTTTAATATCAACAGGTGAGTAACAACATTTCCTCCCTTCACCAACAGTAACCTCCAAATACTGCTCTCCAAACAGCCGTCTATCCAGCTGCTTTACTTATAGAAGTCCAAACAAGGTTCCCAGCGGCCCAATTTCACTTAGGAGCCCCCTCCGGAATGTTTCTCCAGTGGCTCCCGATCAGCCTTTTCCCATTCTCTTGGCTCAGGACCTTGCTCCCACCGGTCCCCTTTGATATCCCACCACTCCTCTTCTAAATTAGAGGGAGGTCTTCGTTCCCGTCCTTCTTCTTCCGAATATGGGAAGTCTCCTTCTTCTCTGGGGTCTCTCAAACGCAGAGTCTCATGAGGTCCCGGTCGTCGAGGACTATTGCGGCTTTGTAAAGACACCGGCCGCCCCACCCTCATGGGGCTGCGAACCACCCTATCTCTCCCTAGATCGGCCGCCTCACCGCGTCCCCCTCTTCCGCGTCTCCAACCTCTCCCCGCGCACCGCTGAAGCTCTCCCTTTATCTCCCTTGTTGGCCCCGCCTCCTCTTCTTCCAGACCTGCACTTGGAGCCAATTCTTCAATTCTTTCCACCTGATCGCTCCCTCCTTCTCCAACTCTCTCTTCCAACTCCTCTACCTTTCTACAGTTGGTTATCTGAGATGTTTTGAACATTTCATAAATGCTCTTTTCTTTCTATGATATAATATACTGTCTTGCATTGTATTATGGAGGGCCAGAGTGGTGTAGCAGTTTGAGCATTGGAATAGGACACTGGGGTAACAGAGTTCGAATCTTGCCTCGACCATAGAAACCCACTGTGCGTCCTTGGGCAAGTCACATTTTCTCAGCATGAGAGGATAGCAGTGGCAAACCCCTCGGAAAAAAACTTGAAATGAAAACCCTCTGAAAGGTTCATTTTCAGGTTGCCATAAGTCAGAATTGACCTGAAGGCCCAGAACAACAGCAACAAACATGTATGGTACTGTATATGCAGAACATATCTTAAGGAAATGATTCCTTCTTGAGAGGGGTGAGAATATCATATATGCTGATGGTGACTGGTGACTGGGTCTGGGTTTGAATGTGCCTACCACTTACCTGCTGCCATGGTCTCAATGGAGACAAGGCAGCAGAAAAAGAGAGAAGAGGTCACACCCATATCTCCTTCCCTGGTGCTCTTGGCCTAGAGAGGGGGAAAGGAAGGGTGAGTGTACTTACGCATGTATACATCCTTCCCGTCACCTTGGCCAACCTGAATCTGAATCCTGAATCTGGTGGCCTTGGGAGCCCAAATGGGCATCCGCATTAGGGCAGGGAGGGGACATGCAGCATTGAGATAGGATATGCCTTTACTCCCTTACCCCAGTCAGGGCAAACCCATATTCCCAGTGGCTTCCCCACATGCAACACGTCCAGAGGCAAGCCTGCTAGATTCCTTGTGCCAGGACACCAAGTGGTCAGTCGCCCAGCTGGCCTTGGTGCCACCCACCACCAGAGCCGGAAATGAAGCTGTCGGGCTTTACATCATGGGGTAACCATGCCCAACGAAAATGGGACCCCAGGATATTGCCAGATAGCCTGGTGGTATAGGCTGAGGCTTCAGCCCCTCAGGGCCTGATGAAGGATATGAATGGAGGCCAGCCGTCTCCCCACCCAGCAGCCCTAGGTGGGCACTTGGGTGTCTGGTGCCCACCCAACTGTCACCAGGCACCTGCACCGGTTGATACCAACATTAGGGATTTCCGAGTGTGTGAAGGCTATAGTCAATCTATGCTTTCTTGGTAATCCTTTCCCACACATTTTTCCTTCTTTCTGCTCAAAATGTCAGATTACCCATCATGCACTAGATTTCCAGAATGTATAGTGTGATCTTTACTACTCTTTCAAGCACAGATGGTATCAAACTTGTTTTCTCTGGTGCTGCATGAACTCAAAAGCTTTGAGAATGATAATTATCTAACCTATAATTTCCAAACTTGTGATTCTGGTTGCCTGTGGAATTGCAGCACCAACAAGAGCTTGGAGAATTAAGAGCCAAAAAATCTGGATTTACTTAAATTGTCATATATAAAGGATTCTTTCAAGGGAACATCTGCTTGAGGCCAAGGAAGAAACTTGGACAGCTCATCACTTACTGCTAATGCTTAATCTGGAGTCTTTGGATCAGAAAAAGCTGCTGCTTGGGTGGGGGTGGTTGTTTGTCATTGGGTATTGCATGAAATCAGAGCAAGAGATGCAGGTATGAATGTTTGTGCATCATTGGTTCTGAGCACAAACTATAATGGGTTTGACAGAGGTTTCATTACTCTTCATCTTTCTCCAGCCTGATATTTTGAACAAAAGTTTGGGCTCCATGTGCAGCTGGCAATGCCACATTCAACAAAATACTGTTAGTTCCAAAGGAGATCTTCTCATTGGGAAATTTGTGTCCTTTGCATTAGCAGAAATGTCATTAAATGACTTTAGGGAAGCACGGGGAACAACCTATGGAGCTTGGTAAGCAAGAAGAAGAGGGTAGATGTGTGGCTTTGAGTCAGTTTAGTATGATTAAATGGGTCAGGTTTAAATTCCTTTAGAATTGACACAGATGGATCAGTTGCATCACTAGGGTTGGTTTCACCACCACATCCCCCTCCTCCCATTCCACACTATACAGATTCCTTAGTCATGCTTTTTTACATTAACCTTACTCATAAATTGTAATGTCATGCTGTTGGTTGTGACATAAATGACTAGCAAAATTGAAATTATACCTTCAAATTACAGTATCATATGCACAGTCTAAAAGTTTTTACATTGACATAGTGAAGATTTGGTTAAAATATGATATATTTAAAGAAATACGTAAAAGAATCAAAATTTTGAAAAAAAATCATTTTTTTAAAAAATTAAAAATTTGCCAATTAACATGTTAATTTTTTTAAAAAATCTGGGGTCCCTCCTTTTCCCTCCCACTGAGCTTCATCCCACTCCCACCATCTCTTAAAGCATTTTAAAGTGAAGCAGATGAATGCCCCAGCCCATTTGTGCCAAAACACAGATGTTTGAGAAGCAGTGGTTTCACCCCCATTTTAGTGTGTCACCTGGTGTGGTACATCCCTTCGCACCCCACTAGTGAAACCACTGAGATGGATAGCTATTTTAGATATGGTAGTATTTCACAGAGTGACTCCAGGTTCTGGAAATGATAAAATGGAACATCAAGTGGGACATTGCGGATGTGTAACTGTGGTTAGAGTTTTT
>NW_024807161.1:3461-3736 GCF_019175285.1 Sceloporus undulatus | reverse complement strand
CTTCCTCCTCCGGTACTTCCTTCTTTGGTTAAGCCAAGGTTTGAATCCAGCCAGCGCTCAAAGCACCTGGCTGGACTCTCAGAGTTGAAGTCCCAGAGTTTAATCCAGACCCGGGTTTGGGTGCTAGCCCTCCCCTCGTCTTCCCCATTGGTGCAGAGCTGCGTCCGGTCACTTGAACCCGGCAAAGGCAGCTCGACCTGGATGGCACATTTTAAGCTTAAGTGGAACCGGTGGGATTGTCCTGCCCCAAATGGAGAAATGTCCACACCCAACGT
>NW_024807161.1:2570-3361 GCF_019175285.1 Sceloporus undulatus | reverse complement strand
CTGCCTGGCCTCTGCTGCCTTCTGTGCCCCTGGTGGAGTTGGGGAAGAGGGAAGGCTTGCTTCTGGCTTGGCTGCTGGTCTTCCTGAGGCCTGGAGGAGTGGTTTTGGAAGCTTACCACTCCTGCCATGCCCTCCTGTTGCTGCCTGGCTTCTGCTGCCCTCTGTGCCCCTGTTGAAGTTGTGGGAAAAGGGAAGGCTTGCCTCTTGATTGGCTGCTGGTCTTCCTGAGGGATGGAGGAGTTTTGAAGCTTCCTCTCCTGCCATGCCCTCCTGCTGCTGCCTGCCCTCTGCTGCATTCTGTGCCCCTGGAGGAGTTGTGGGAAGAGGGAAGGCTTGCTTCTGGCTTTGCTGCTGGTCTTCTTGAGGGCTGCTGGAGTGGCTTTTGAAGCTTCCCACTCCTGCCATGCCCTCCTGCTGCTGCCTGTCCTCTGCTGCATTCTGTGCCCCTGGAGGAGTTGTGGGAAGAGGGAAGGCTTGCTTCTGGCTTTGCTGCTGGTCTTCTTGAGGGCTGCTGGAGTGGCTTTTGAAGCTTCCCACTCCTGCCATGCCCTCCCCTGCTGCTTGTCCTCTGCTGCCTTCTTTGCCCCTGGTTCAGTTGGCGGAAGAGGGAAGGCTTGCTTCTGGCTTGGCTGCTGGTCTTCCTGAGGGCTGGAGGAGTGGCTTTTGAAGGTTTCTATTCCTGCCATGTCCTCCTCCTGCTGCCTGGCCTCTGCTGCCTTCTTTGCCCCTGGTTTAGTTGGGGGGAAATGGAAGGCTTGCTTCTGGCTTGGCTGCTGGTCTTCCTGAGGGCT
>NW_024807161.1:0-2470 GCF_019175285.1 Sceloporus undulatus | reverse complement strand
TCCTGCTGCTTGTCCTCTGCTGCCTTCTTTGCCCCTGGTTGAGTTGGCGGAAGAGGGAAGGCTTGCTTCTGGCTTGGCTGCTGGTCTTCCTGAGGGCTGGAGGAGTGGCTTTTGAAGGTTTCTACTCCTGCCATGTCCTCCTCCTGCTGCCTGGCCTCTGCTGCCTTCTTTGCCCCTGGTTTAGTTGGGGGAAAATGGAAGGCTTGCTTCTGAATTGGCTGCTGGTCTTCCTGAGGGCTGGAGGAGTGGCTTTAGAAGCTTTCTACTCCTACCATGTCCTCCTCCTGCTGCCTGGCCTCTGCTGCCTTCTTTGCCTCTGGTTCAGTTGGGGGAAAATGGAAGGCTTGCTTCTGGCTTGGCTGCTGGTCTTCCTGAAGGCTGGAGGAGTGGCTTTTGAAGCTTCCCACTCCTGCCATGCCCTCCTGCCTGGCCTCTGCTGTCTTCTGTGCCCCTGGTTGCAGTTGGGGGAAGCGGGGAAGGCTTGCTTCTGGCTTGGATGCTGGTTCTTCCTCGAGGGCTGCAGGATCACAGCTTTGACGCCTTCCCACCCTGCCATGCCCTCCTCGCTGCTGCATGGCCTCTGCTGCCTTCTGTTGCCCTGGTGAGAGTTGGGGTAAGAGGGAAGGCTTGCTTCTGGCTTGGGTCTTCCTGAGGGCTGGAGGAATGGCTTTTGAAGCTTATCACTCCTGTGATGCCCTCCTGCTGCTGCCTGGCCTCTGCTGTCTTCTGTGCCCCTGGTGAAGTTGAGGGAAGAGGGAAGGCTTGCTTCTGGCTTGGCTGCTGGTCTTCCTGAGGGCTGTAAGATGGCTTTTGAAGCTTCCCACTCCTGCCATGACCTCCTGCTGCTGCCTGGCCTCTGCTGCCTTCTGTGCCCCTGGTGAAGTTGGGGGAAGAGAGAAGGCTTGCTTCTTGCTTGGCTGCTGGTCTTCTTGAGGGCTGCAGGAGTGGCTTTTGAAGTTTACCACTCCTGCTTCGCCTGCTGCTGCCTGGCGCTGCTGCCTTCTATGCCCCTGGTAGAGTTGGAGGAAGAGGGAAGGCTTGCCTCTAGCTTGGCTGCTGATCTTCCTGAGGGCTGCTGGAGTGGCTTTTGAAGCTTCCCACTCCTGCCATGCCCTCCTGCTGCTGCCTGGTTTCTGCTGCCTTCTGTGCCCCTGGTGAAGTTGGGGTAAGAGGGAAGGCTTGCTTCTGACTTGGCTGCTGGTCTTCCTGAGGGCTGGAGGAACGGCTTTTAAAGCTTATCACTCCTGGGATGCCCTCCTTCTGCTGCCTGGCCTCTGCTGTCTTCTGTGCCCCTGGTGAAGTTGGGGGAAGAGGGAAGGCTTGCTTCTGGCTTGGCTGCTGGTCTCCCTGAAGGCTGGAGTGGCTTAGCCAGCCACATCCACGAACATCAAAATCCACATCGACAAAAAGACTCGAGGGCCCCATGGCAGATCCGTAGACGGAAAGATTCTTCTTCTACATTGGGGTCTTCTTGACGTCTCAGGTAGAAGACGAACAACGGCAGAAACAGGAGAGGAAGCAGACTGGATCCAGCCATGTTGGCTTCTCAAAGCCCATCTGCCCAAGTGGATGCATTCTGGAACCTTTTGAGCCATGTAACTGATCTCCCATTGTGACTTCATAAGACCTCAGGGTTCTGCTGAGCTGTCGTGGTTAACTCAAAGATATATGCCCTTGTTACTCTGTAAAATCAGTGTCCCGCAGCACTTTTGAGACTGAAAGAGATAATTTGGCTGGAGGAGCTTTCCTAAAGTCCAATTGCAAGAGGCCACTATGACCATGATGTGGATTTCTGGTCTTATAGCATAAGACCATCTGTTTTATTGTATTGATAAAATCCGTTCCCCCTCCTTCTCCATGGTTTCTCCAAAACAAACCAAGTTATTTTTATTTTTATGTGTTTACGGTATTTCTAGCCTGCTTTTCTCCTGGGTCAGTACCCTTACAAAGACCCAAGTCCCATGCCAAATTGCAGCCATATTCTTAGAACCTGGGAGCAGCCATAGAGAAGGCCCTGTCCCTCATTCTGATTAAGTGTGAAGGTGGTGGGATCCAGAGTAGTTCATCACCTGAGGATCACAGCGGCATTGGATGTTTTATGAAATCAAAATCCTAACATCTGATCACCAGTGCTTAATATATGAGAAGAAATCTGTTAGGAAGGCCATGGTACCCAAGTGACCAGATATTCTAAACAGAAAGGAGGACAGGCACCGTAAAATGTAGGGCCTTCAAAATGCAAAATGCAAGCTAAAAACACTAATACGGTCAGCCCTCAATATCCACAGATTTTTTTTTTTTTAATCCACGGATTCAAGTATCCATGGATTGAAAATAGTCCAAAAATATATATTCCAAATAGCAAATGTTCATTTTGCCATTTTATATAAGGGACACCATTTCAGTATGCCATTGTATTTAATGGGACTTGAGGATCCACAGATTTTGCTATCCATAGGGGATCCTGGAA
>NW_024807160.1:0-3737 GCF_019175285.1 Sceloporus undulatus | reverse complement strand
ATTAGAAAATATCTTGACAGGTAGACAGCTTCAAAAATGAAAGCTCTCTCTTCAAAATGTCACAAAGATCATTTTATTCATATTCATTTTATTCATATGACTATTGTGAAAATTTATATTTTCATTGGGCATGAACCAGTATATAATCTGCTATCAGATGCCCAATGACATATAGGTTCAGATGCAGGTAAGAGGGAGAGAAATTATTACATACAATAGGATGTAATGAGGAGAACACTGTTGAGATTTGACACTTGGAGGGAATTACAGGCAGCCTCCAAGAAAGCCTTCTTTTGTGTTCTGTGAGAACAGACATACCAAGATAAGGTCTTTCTACCAAACCTTTAAAACTCATGTGCCCCAAATTATACAAGACTTTCTAAGTTATAACCAGCACTGTACTTTCTGTAATTTTGTAAATGTTGTATTAAGTAGTACAATTTGTTATGATCCTATTGTGTCATCAGCTTGTAAGACATTACAGATGTTCAATTCTTAAAAGGTGTGGGTAAGCATATTGAGGCACGTGTATGTGCCCATTCATGAGCATGCTCACACTTTTCCTTTGGCTTCCCTTAGCATAATTTGCTACAAAGTGAAGCACTCAAGTGGGTTGATCAAAGAACAAAGGCACCCAAAAAATGTATTAAGGCAAACATTCGTTCTCAGCCATTTACATCTGTTGCTTCAACAGTAGCGGAAAAATGGGCATTTGCCAAACTAATGAGTTACGGAACAAATGATCTGTTCCCACCATCTGTAGCAAATGAGTAAGACACTGAGGGGGAGGGTGGTCAATTAACCAACAATTTAATTGTATACAATGAAAAGTATATCCTTGGTTACCCCCAGCAGCAGCAAATCACAGGGTTTTGTTTTTTTTAAATGAACAGCATCTAGTACATTTTACTTATGAAGCAGAATAAGAACTGCATTCTTCTCTATCAGGGGAGGGAGGGACTGCATTTAGACTAATTCCAATAAAGAAAGAAGTTAACATATAAAACCAGCCAACTATATATAATTCCACATATTGTATAATTCAACTAGCTACTGTTTCTTTATGGCCACTACTGTGGTCATTATCATTTTTTGTACTTAGTGCATTTCATTTCCTCCCAATTACAATCCTGCACCCACACCATCCTGAAAGATATGGAATAATAATCTAAAATCACACCTCGTGCATCTGGGGAAGCGGGTAGTATTCCATAAAAGCTTCTGCTTCTAAAACACTATATTTCCAATAATCTGCTTGCTTCCTCTCCCCCACTTTCCTAGCCTAAATAATTTACAGGATGAGTACATTGAGAGATCTTGTAGCACCTTTGAGACTAACTGAAAGAAAGAAATTGGCAGCATGAGCTTTCGTAGACTTCAGTCTACTTCTTTGGATGCAAACTTACAGGATGAGTACAACTAATAAAGAGCAGAAATCTCCAAACTTAAACAGAAATCTCCAATGCTTAAATTTTGGGACTGTTTTTTTAAAAAGAAAAAGAAAAGAAAAACACAACTGTTCTAGGAAATTTGCTGAATACTATGGGCATAAAATTATGCAGTTATCATTTATTTATGTATTTACTATATAAATCCAGTTATGTGAAACTGGAACTTGACATCAAAAAAGCTAAAATACAATTAAACTGTCAATGGAATTAAAACAATTGTAAAACATATTAATTATTTTTTTTAAAAAATAAATGCATTACATATGTAGTAATTATTAAAACACCTTTCCTCAACATTTCCAAAAGGCCTGACAAAAGGGGTTGGGGGTGGTATCAGTCTACCATTGCCTCCCATTGTCAGGAAAGAGTTCCAGAGCTTGGATGCAGCCACCAAGAAGATACTCTTCCACAATCCCGCCAGATGCCCTGTGAAGATGGTGAAATGGATATGACAGCTATAGCTTTTTGTGGGTTTTTCAGGCTATGATGTATGGTAAAAATACCTTCCCTTTGGGTGGTTGCTTGTCATACTTCTATGGGTTTTTCTGGGCCTGGCAGCCCTTCTGATATCTGAGCTGGAGTAACCATTAACCTGTAGAGGCTAATACATCAAAGACATCCCAGACAGAACAGAGTGAGAAAACACAACCTCCAAATGGTCTACAAACCAACCAAGAAAATCTAGCAAATGCTGCGCTCAGCAAAGGACAGCATAGAACCTCTCATGGTCACAGGAGTTTGTCGCATACCATGCAGCTGCAGACAAGTTTACATAGGGATCAAACAGTGTTTAAACGTGAATCAAGGAACACAAGAGACATTAGAAGAACACGTTATAAACCATCCTGGGCATCAAATACTATCTGAAAATACTGAAATTCTGGACCACGGCAATAAATATCAGGTCAAAATGCACAGGACAGCCATTGAAATTTATAAACACATGGACAACATCAACAAGAAAGAAGAAACCCTTAAAGTAAACAAAGGCCCCTTACAGAGAGGCCAAAATAAAGCTGCTTCAGATCACTTTGGAGGTATGCTGTTTAAATTATGGCCTATGCATCATTTAAACAGCATACCTCCAAAGAGACCCGAAGCAGCTTTATTTTGGCAGTCTGTAACAGGCCATTGACTCTAAAAGGGACTTTCTTTCCCCTATAAATCTAGAAGAAATTAGAAAACAAGGCCTGGCAAATTAAGGATCCAATTTGATTTAGGGAAATAAATGTATTTCTGTCTCCCACCATGACAGACCAGAATCTAAAGAGAATGGGAATCCTGAACTCATTGAGAGGCTCCCAGTGATTCAACATGTCTAGTCTAGTCAAGATAGTTACAATCGGATTTAGGCCATGATTAATTGATTAAAAGGGGTTAAATGATAGTGAGCTGGAAGAGTAACTACTGGGGTTAATGGACTACACAAAGGCAGATAAGGGCACAAGGATTCAGCTCTACTCTTCCACATTTTTTCTTCAATCTTGAAATCAGCTCGTGTCTCAATTACAGATGAACAGGACAAGCTCATATTTAAACAAACATTACTGCCAACATCATATTTAGTTTGCTAGTAAGAAAACACATTCTATGTACCAATAAGCCTAGTGGATACTGTCAGTGGTATTTTATAGCGCCTGCTGAAGCACAGCTGGTATAAAAAGGCCTTCATTTATCTTTATAGGCATAGCTATCAATGTTCTTCCACTAAGTCTTACAGAATGCAGACAATGACCTTTTGAACATGACCGTGACAGCCAACTACCCCAATCACACTCTTCTCTGTTAAATTTATAGTGATTAGCCTATAATTATGGCATGCATGCATGTGTGTGTGTGTGTGTGTGTGTGTGTGTGTGTATGTATGTATGTATGTATATGTATATATAAATCATCCTGTAATAATCACATCCAGCTATGCATTCTGTAGAAAGCACAGAGGAGTCAGCAAGCAAATCAAACCATCAGAAATAATTAATACAATTATACAGAATGTGGTCTTCCCACTGCTTTTGCATTATGCAATCACAACGAAAAGGTGCAGGTCATTCAAAGGCAGGACACTTTCATCACCAGAACACTCTAAAACGCAACTGAGCTACAAATTCAAACAAGTCTTTTGAAAAGAGTTAAACATGCACATGAACTGCTAGATTATTCAGTAGTTTATTCTAGGCTGAGAATCTCCACCCCCCACTCCTAACATCTGGTGCTTCATATGCTGTTGGACTACATCTCTCATCAAACAATATTTTGAGTCAACTGTAAGCAGATACTACTATATGT
>NW_024807159.1:0-3738 GCF_019175285.1 Sceloporus undulatus | reverse complement strand
GGGCGGAATTATGAAATGCACAGATATAGGATGGGGAAAACCTGGCTTAATGAAACTACTTGTGAAAGGTATCTAGGAGTCCCAGTAGACCACAAGTTGAACATGAGTTAACAGTGCGATGCGGCAGCTAACAAGGCCAATACGATTTTAGGCTGCATCAGTAGAAGTATAGTGTCTAGATCAAGGGAAGTAATAGTGTCACTCTATTCTGCTTTGGTCAGGCCTCACCTGGAATACTGTGTCCAGTTTTGGGCACCACAATTCAAAACATATGTTGAGAAACTGGAACGCGTCCAAATGAGGGCAACTAAAATGGCTGGATGGCCATCTGTCGGGGATGCTTTGATTCAGATTTCCTACATGGCAGGGGATTGGAGTGGATGGCCCTTATGGTCTCTTCCAACTCTAAGATTCTATGATTCTATTCCAGCTCTATGATTCTCTAATTCTAAAGTGGAATCATAGTGCCATGATAATGTAGAATGAAAGGGCCCTCAGTCTTCATAGTAATCGCAATGAATTCAGCTTCCTTACCCACAGAGGCCACATTCTCGTAATTCTCCATCATCACATAATTGTACGTAAGTCTCTGCTTCTTTGTCAACATTTTCCATTCATCCTCAGTGAAGTATACCGCCACATCCGCAAAGGTCACCTACAAAAGAAAATAGCTTTCATTCACAGAATGACTAACAAAAAAAAAAAAAGGGGGGGGGGCACATGATGCATCCCAAAATCATTTGATCACCTCAGAATTTAGTCCAGGAAAGAAAGTTTAAATTCTGTTAGCAAGAAAAAAAGCTACTGCTTTTGAAATCCAGTTTGTCTCAAATTCTTTCAATATAACATACACTATAAGAAACAATATAATTTAGGCCATAGGTGAGATATTGATGATGGATTAGGATATTGACTATCCCGACACTTTTGTACATTGAGCCTCCAAAGATTATAGTGGATTTAGCCATTTGTTGCCAAATTTCTGAGGCAAATGTCATTTTTAAAAAGCAGTTCTGGTGAGCACTGTGGGTTTGAGGGCCACTGGGCCACCCCCACTTTATATCCAGAGACACTCTCCCATATCACCCAATGTTTCACAGCTGGGAAAAACAAGACATATATGGGCAAGCAACACCAGAAAGTGGTGAAGATGGTCGAAGTTGTTTATGAGTAAGATCCCACAAGCGGGAAAGGGCACAGCAGTTTGCTTTTGCCTCAGACTCCTTGCAAAGGAAAGTCCCTGCCTCCTTCTTTCTTCTCCTCTCCCCATTTTTGAGTTGATTGGGTGCAAATTCCTTGGCAATCATTATGCAGAAACTGAAGTGAGCTGAAGGGGGAAAGTGGGTGGAAGAGAAAGAAACCAGGACTTTTTAAAAGCCCCTGAAATAATGGGGTGTCAGAGGATTAACCAGGACTGTCTCTGCCAAAATTGAATTTTATTTTGCTTCCTTTCATAAATTGGCCCAGAAGTGACACAGATGAAGCTATAAGGATAGTGACTCACCAAAGAGCTGTTGGACCTTGGCAGCCTCTTTCTGTTGGAGCCCAACTCCCTCCGCTTGGCCTCTGTGTCGGCCATCAGGTGGGCAGGGGTCCTGGTGGCCCTGCACTTGGTCACTTCAAGCAAGAGAGGCTCCAAAGCTGTGTACAAGGGGTCCAAGATGAAGTTCCTGAGAAAAGGGATCAGAGTTAGGTTTGGCTTGGCAAGAAATCCTGCATCACTCAAAGACACAGAGAACAGCATCCTGTTGGTGACACACGCAGGTGATATATGCTTCCTTTGGGCCAATGTAGAGGTGGGCATCTCCTTCCTCCATCTGCACCAAACAAAGACCCCGGACCTAGTATAGATTCACTGCAGCTCCCCTACACAACAGATACTCCATGCCTTCTTAGAGTGGTGGGGGATTAGGGGATGGGGAATTGGAGAGGGCCCTGGCTATGTCCCTGTAGCTAGATGTGAAATGAGTGCATCATAACTAAATAAATCATCTGCTGAAACCTCCATATGTCCCCAGTGCTTTTCCCCATCATCAGCCCCTTTCCCAAGAAGGCTGCATCCGCACTGCAGAAATAAGGCACTTTGAAACTGCTTCAACCACTCAGTGCTATGGAATCCTGGGATTTTACCTTTGGATACAGCCTTCTCTGCCAGAGAGCTCTCATTCCACAAAAAACTCCAAATCCCAAGATTGCATAGGAAGGAACCAGGAGAGTTAACACACTTTAAAACTGAATTATTTCTGCAGTGCAGACAGAGCCTGAGTCGGTTATAAAAGTGTAGAAGCACCCATATCTTGTTTTTACCCTCTTAATAATGAGTTTCTTTTTTAAAAAAATAAGTAGTTTGTTTTAGTCTCTAATCGTTATTCTTCTTGTTGTTTGCTTCTATGTTTGTTTGTTTCATTCTTGGTAATCTGAGTTATTCTGCTCTGTCTCCTTCCTTCTTGCCTGAAAATCTACTAATAAGGAAACTGGGGAGACTTTAAAACCTCCCAAAAGAGCCACTTTTGGCCTTCTTTGGGGAAATAGCCTCCTCTTAGAAGCCAAAGCCCAATGTTTGTGAAGAATAAGAATAAGGCTTGTATTAAAAATATCCTCCCCATTTCTGATCCCTTTTAAAACCATGATCCCCAGAAGGAGCAGAGCTGTGTAATAAGAAAACACTCTCAGAAAAGACACACAAAAGACACACAAAGAGACACACTTCCTTCCTTTTGGCCCAAGGAGCCTGGCCTCCTTCTGACTCTGGAGCCTCAGGAGAGAAAGAGAAGCCTCTGTTCAACTGAGGCCTCAGAGAAGGTTCCGGAACATTATTCCCAAAAGTCACAAGCAGAACAAAATGGCCACCAGAATGCAAAATGGCTGCCTCTGCCTCAGCGCTTGGCAGTTGGCAGTCTGAGGCCTTCAGGGAACCCAAAATAAAGGATGAAAGGGCCCCAAAGTCAGAAGCATTTCCAAACCTTAACAGCACCTAAAATCTTTCCTGATCCTATAATATAGATACTCACTGAGATACTCTTTATAAATATGTCTTTCCATGTCTTTATGAATAAATAAAATTTAATAATACTAATGCTACTACTAAGAATAGTAATAAGTTACAACCAGGAGATTTCTCCCAGTGGCTTCTGCCCCAGAGGCCTCTGCGTATGCTCAGGAGCCCCTTCTTCTTCTCCTTCTTCTTCCTCTGCAGAATCCTCCAGAGGTCTCTCTGCTCCTCCTCCTCCTCCTTAGGCTCTTCCTCTAAGCCTTTCTCCTCCTCCTCCTCCTCCTCAGGCCCTTCCTCTCAGCCTTCCTCCTCCTCCTCCTCCTCCTCCTCCTCCTCCAGCTCAGGACCTTCCTCTAAGCCTTCCTCTTTCTCCTCCTCCGGGCCTTCCTCTAAGCCTTCCTCCTCCTCTTCCTCAGGACCTTCCTCTAAGCCTTCCTCCTCCTTTTCCTCCCAGATTTTGGGGGGAAATTGTGTGCCTTCAATTCCTTCCTGGGGATCCTAAGGCAACACTGTCACAGGAGTCTCTTTGTAGGTTTTGTCGAAGGGTATTTACCATTGCCTTTATTTGAGGCTGAGAGAGTGTGCCTTGGTGGCTGGGGGTGTGCTGCGTGCCTTGAACTCGTGTCTAGTGACCCTATTCCCAGGCTTTCTTTGCCTTCAAGTTTGCCTTCCACTTTGCCCTTTGTCTTCCTCTGAGGATGAGAGAGTGTCTGCTGCCCAAGGTTCCCCTGCAGTGGGTTTCATGG
>NW_024807158.1:0-3739 GCF_019175285.1 Sceloporus undulatus | reverse complement strand
CCATATCAGATCACAATGTGGACAATCACTGGGCTATGTATGAAGAACATAAAGGAGGATTCTTGTAAATTAATAGTTCCATTTTAATCTTGGCATATGTGCATGCACAGCCGTATGTACAGGCAATTAAATGGAGCATTGGGAGTTGTAGATGTATCTTTCGGTCCCACATCCTCAACTGGATGTGCAATTTGGCTCAGTGCAGTCATTAATGTTCCAAAGGTTGAGTAATCTGTATAAACACAAGGTAAAGGATGAATTTAAAATATGGGAGGTCTATACACAATAGGAGTATGCCAAAAAACAACAACAACAACAATCTTACACCTTTTTAAAATGCTCCTACTTAATTTGATTGTGAAAATGTTTTGCAAATTTAAATTAGAACAATTTGGTGAAACCCCCTACATTGGTGGGATTCAAGGTTCTTGTGCTTATCTACATTATAAGGTAGCTAAAAGTATGTATAAATATCCTGTCCTTCACTGTACAATCAACTGTACAATGAAACCAGGGTATTAATCACATTAATAACTACATAAATGTAATTGAAAATGACCTAAGGAATCATCCCCTGCCTTAAACTCAAGGGATCCATTCCATGTGATGGAGATTTGTGGCACAGTTGAGTGGGGTGCTTCAGAATGGCATGCTAGC
The DNA here is from genome assembly GCF_019175285.1 of Sceloporus undulatus. Taxonomy (NCBI): domain Eukaryota; kingdom Metazoa; phylum Chordata; class Lepidosauria; order Squamata; family Phrynosomatidae; genus Sceloporus; species Sceloporus undulatus. The sequence goes on along the minus strand of NW_024807158.1, from coordinate 3,082 downwards.
CCCCTCCCATCTTTCAGCTGTGTGATAGTGACTGGAAGCTTCATCACAGCATAGCACAAGAATGTGAGAGGGCTAGCCACATTATTCCAAAGCATCTCACTCAACTGTGCCACAGGCATCCATTGCATGGAGTGGCTCACTCACATTTGAGGTGGCTTCCAGAGGTATTTATGATTGTGGTAATCATGATCATGAATATGGATCATAGGTGAACATGGAGCAACCACAGATCTGTAACTGCAATGAAGGTTTTCAACCAATAGACTGCAACAGGGATGGAGAACCTTTAGTACACTCCAGATGTTTGGGACTGCAAGTCCCCATATCCCTTACTACTGGATATATTAACTAGGGTTTCCAGAAGATGAAGTCCAAAATATATGAAGAATCTGCAGTTTCCCAGATTTCCTATGGTTCAATTAAAATCCAGGGAGGTAGCATAAAGACGTACAGTGGGCCCCTGGAATCTGCTGGGATTTGGCTCCAGGAACCCCATGCCCCAATACCAAAATCTGATGATTCTCAAGTCTCATTAAATACAAAGTCATAGTAAAATGGTGTCCCTTATATAAAATGGTAAATGCAAGGCTTGCTTTTTGGAGTGTATATATTTTCTGAATATTTTCAAGTCCTGGATAGTGGACTCTATGGATAAGAAATCCATGGAGGTGGAGGGCTGACCGTAAAACAGAAAAAGAGGAAATGTGAAAAGCACACCTCCCAATGATAAGGCAAATTTTAAGAAATGGAAAAAAATTCAAAAGAAACTCTAAAGCAAGCTAGGAATAAGGCATTAAAACAGGAGTCTTTTTAGAGAGAATAAACAATTACTTTTTAGAGAGAATAAATCACCCCCTCAGTAATGTTTTCTTGCTATTACCTTAAAAGAGGTGTGTACAAAAGCCATATTGCAATCCCAATGGCAGTTGAAGCAAAAAACGTTTTTCAAAATTATCAGAACAGTTGCTATCTATAGTCCCATTTTGACACAGCTCAAACATTATTTTCTGGTGACAATGATATTTCAAGTTATTTATAGCTACCCACATTACTTTGTATGTCATAAACATAACAAAGAGACAAAAAGTCAAAGTGGATAAAGTAGATGTCAACACCAATCATGACAGCATAAAAATGTACATAAAAGTGATAAAGACTGCATACTGACACAGCAGACCCCTGTCAATAGTTTCTGTTCAGTGTGGAATTCTGACCTAATATTGGTCCATACAGAAAGAGAAATGTCAACACCAACAATGACAATCTAAAAATGTTCATAATATGCATAAAAGTAACAATAACAATAAATGTACAAATAGCCAGCATTTGGTACACGTTCCAATTTCACCCCCTTTCTATTTCAGAGATTTATAGCCCCGAATGTTCTTCAGTGTGACTACTAATTGTTTCACTAAGTATGAAATAGAATTCAAAGATATAGCCGTGTTAGTCTGTGGAATCAGTATGTAGAGAGATCTTGTAACACCTTTGAGACTAACGGAAAGAAAGCAGTTGACAGCATGAGCTTTCACAGACTTAACTCTATCTCCTCAGATGAATTTGCATGTCCAAATGCATCTGAGGAAGTAGTCTTACGCCTATGGAAGCTCATGCTGCCAACTTCTTTCTTTCAGTTAGTCTCAAAGGTGTTACAAGATCTCTCTACATGCTAAGTATGAAATAGTTGCTTTGGTATATACAACTTGGTATTACACATACAATTCAAATTATTAAATTAACAACAAATTATCTGCTATGGATTTGGACACCCTTTGCATGGAATCCTATTACCTAGTTCCTTGTTGAATGTATGTTAGTCTCATAGATATTTCTTCAAATAGATTTCTGAAAGAGCTTTTTAAAAGTACAACTTTTTAAATATGAGACAGGAAGATGTTGAACTGTGCTGTCATTGAAACACAAGGATTGGAGGAATGGATGAGAACATTGACTGTCTAATGACCTTTCAAAACAAATGTTTTTTCTGTCCAGGAACATTATAAGGTCATCGGCTTTATTCCAGGCCTAAACAACTGGTGACATTTTATATAATCCAGAGGCAACTCAGAATTGTTTTGTTACCCAGGAAACATCTCCCATTGGTGCCCATTAGTATGACTTAGATTTATTCAGGGTGTAGTTCCATAATGTCAGGAAAGTATTACCGTGTTAGTGATTTTAGGTTATTTCTCCTACAACTGTAGTAGCAGCACTAATAATTTAACCTCATGAGTTTAGTTATAGGATTGCATTGAAATAGGCTTGTTTACACTAACCTACACTGGTTCATCTGCAGTCATTTATTGAGGATAGAATATCAGTGTCCCTCTTTCTACTTTGGCTTGTGAAGAAACTATACATTTACAGACTATAAATGGTGCATTAAGCAATGCTATTTCACTAGTTTTGAACTAATAGGATGCTTAACTCTGATAAAATATGCATGGGGTAGATAAATGTTATAAGCCTTCCTTCAGTTTTATATTCCCATAGTCACTGACTTCAGTGAGGTATCATGCATCTGGGAATAGAATATGGTCATATTTTATTTATTCAGACAGTATCCTAATGAATCAGGAAAATCTTGATGGAATTGCATTTTTGGTTATTCCATATCTTTATAATTTGACACTTGAGAAAGATAAATAAATAAATAGTTGGGAACTGAATTGATGGGTTCTTTTAAACAGCAATCAAACTGTATTGTATTAAAATGATAAAGATATTATCGCAAACTCCTGTCAATAGTTTCCATTTGGTGTGGAGGTCTGACCTAGTGCTTGCCTATTATAGGAAAAGTTGAAATAAAGCTTAAGACAAAGTGAGATTGTGTAACCATTTAAACAGACTTTTTCAGAATGGTCGAATCGCACAAAAATGAAGTCATTTTAGTAGTTAGGACTGGAGTTTCATAAATGGATGTCACATGTCAGTATAGATTATATTGCCATTATTTCCAAGGAAATTATCTGTCTGTGTTGCCTGTTGATCTATAAGTATATACACAGGATTTACATGTGTACATGTGTCTATAATAATATCATAATGTATCTTTAATTTCTACATGACTTCATTATAACCT
>NW_024807157.1:1970-3739 GCF_019175285.1 Sceloporus undulatus | reverse complement strand
CTGAGGATGAATGGAAACTGCTGACGAAGAAGCAGAGACTTATGTACAAGGATGTGATGATGGAGAATTACGAAAATGTGGCCTCTGTGGGTAAGGAAGCTGAATTCATTGCCATTACTATGAAGACTGAGGGCCCTTTCATTCTACATTATCATGGCACTGTGATTCCACTTTAGAATTATAGAATCAAAGACTTCCTTATTGCTCTCCTTTGGATAAAACTCCAGCTTCTCAACATCCTTTTTGAATTGTGGTGACCAGAAATGGACACAGTATTCCAAGTGAGGGTCTGACCAAAGTAGACAGAATTGCACTATTACTTCCCTTAATCTATAACACAGAATCAAAGAGTTGAAAGAAACTAGAAAGGCCATCCAGTCCAACCCCTGCCATAACACTATACCCATATTTTTGTAGCCTAGAATCACATTGGCCTTTTTAGCTGCTGCATCAAACTGTTGACCCAGGTTCAAGTTGTGGTCTTCCAGGATCCTAGATCCCTTTCACACATAGTTTGTCATAGCAGCTTTCTGTGAAATCTTGGAATTTGTAGTTTAGTGAGTCTCTATTGCTCTCCACTTTCTAAGGATTCTAAATATCCTATCCTAAACTGTCAGTTATAGGATTTTGTGGGAAGGAACCATGGAGAGAAATGCTTTTTGACTCCAAATGCTCCTCAGCCCATCCCTGACCAAGTCTCCTGGCTTTTTTGGCCCCTCTTCAAGCCTCTGGAGAGACTTCTTGGGTAAAATCCCTCTGTTGGCCCTGCAATGGCTTAGAGGACAATGGCAATGTTCTCTAATGTTTCTTTTCCTACCTGAGTTTGCTTAGTTCCATGGTTGATTCAAGAGGCTTTTTGTTACCCAGAATGCTGGAGTCTGGGGAGGACTCCTGCAAGTGCTATGCTTTTGGGGGAATTTGTTACTTAACTGAAAGGAGAGATAAAGTTTGGTTGGGGCAAGAGCGACCTCGGGATTCAGCTTAACTAGACCAGGCCTGGAAACACAGAGAACTCCAAAGGCATTTCAAATAGTTTTTTATTTTTTATTGAGGGGAAAAGCATAATACACACACACACATAAGCGTTCACACACACGCACAAGAACTAGATAACAGGTGGGATTGGTCAAGAGATGTAAGACTTTCATAATGGTAATACTTTACCTAGGTGGATCTTGATTGCAATTGCTGAGGGTTCGAAATGGAAAGAGAAGTCAAGAGCTCATGCGACAAATGGGGTTGGCAACTGCATTGAGGTGCTTAGCCACGTAAACCGACAGACTGTTTGTGTGTAATTGGACTGAAGTCAAAGAACAGCCAGTCAGGGCAGATATTTATACTGTAATTGAAATTGAGTGTCCAAAAGGGTTTAAATCGCTTTAGAATGTGTCTTGGGGGAAGAATGGTCTGAAACCAAACTGAATGCAATGGGTGCTTGGAGCAAATAAATCAGACAAAAAGGATTAGCACACTGGCTCTCAGTCCTTCTTGGCTCTGAATTCCTATCGTGTTCACAAGCCAATATACAGCACAATCTGAGGGTGACACTCCCAGATGCAGCTCAACAATAACATAACAGAGTACAGAAGCAAATATCCAGATATAGATATTGGCAGTGCACTGACCACTTTTTACACTAAAAATCTATCTATCTTGAGTTGCAAAATAATACAAATATTTGCAAGCTCTCCTCTCCGACTTCAATTTCACCTTTTCTTGTACACACAACTCCAGTCCAATCTACATCAATCTGCATGTGAGCTGTATAC
>NW_024807157.1:905-1870 GCF_019175285.1 Sceloporus undulatus | reverse complement strand
TTCCTATCGTGTTCACAAGCCAATATACAGCACAATCTGAGGGTGACACTCCCAGATGCAGCTCAACAATAACATAACAGAGTACAGAAGCAAATATCCAGATATAGATATTGGCAGTGCACTGACCACTTTTTACACTAAAAATCTATCTATCTTGAGTTGCAAAATAATACAAATATTTGCAAGCTCTCCTCTCCGACTTCAATTTCACCTTTTCTTGTACACACAACTCCAATCCAATCCACACCAATCTGCATGTGAGCTGTATATTGTATTGGTTGTGAGTCATATCCTGGTGCCAAACAGCATTAAGTGACTTCTGCAGTTAGCTTGCGTCATGCTTTGGGCTCTGACTCAGCACTCTATGGCAATCTCACAGGATATGATGCCACCGGTCAATCAAAGTATTTTTGCACATGTTTCATGGAATATTGTTTCAACAGTTCTTTGACTATCTCCTTTCGCTGATTCCTTCATGGCAGTCCCCATTCAATCTCTTGTTTGCTAGCTCCTATGAGTAAGGATACAATCATTACATGGATTTAGGGGCATAAGCAGCAGGGTTATGCTTGAGTTACTCACAGCAAATTTATTAATTTAATCTCAAATAAGGAGGAGTTAATGAGGGCTAAATCATGGAGTAACACCCTCCTCTCTTAACTCTGATTTTCAGTCTTATCTGTCATTGTCCTTCTTTACAGAAGAACATTTGAGTCATCAGAGAATCCACACAGCAAAGAAGTCACATAAATGCCACCATTGTGGGAAACGTTTTGCTTACAAGTCAATCCTTGTCAGACATCAGAGAATCCACACAGGAGCAAAGCCATACAAATGCCAGCGTTGTGGGAAATGTTTTTCTTCCAAGTCATACCTATTGGCACATCAGAGAGTCCACACAGGAGAGAAGCCATACAAATGCCAGCGTTGTGGGAAATGTTTTTCTTCCAAGTCATACCTATTGG
>NW_024807157.1:0-805 GCF_019175285.1 Sceloporus undulatus | reverse complement strand
ACAAATGCCAGCATTGTGGGAAATGTTTTTCTTGCAAGTCATACCTATTGGCACATCAGAGAGTCCACACAGGAGAGAAGCCATACAAATGCCAGCGTTGTGGGAAATGTTTTTCTTCCAAGTCATACCTATTGGCACATCAGAGAGTCCACACAGGAGAGAACCCAAACAAATTCCAGCAGTGAACTAATATTTTTTTCAAGAAGGTTTACAGACAATATATTTTCAATCTAGTGATGAAAAGGCCCTTATGATTTTGTTTGTAAGGTGTGTCTGTCCAAATGTCTGTGGTTTATCTGTGCATATGTCTGTTAATGTTTCAAAGTTTTATTTTGTTAAGTTTAGGTTTTAATTGCCTTTACATTCTGCCCATAGCTTACACGGGGAATCCGTTCCGGGCCCCCCCATGTAAGCCAAATACCGCACATGCTCAAGTCCTATTCAAGTTAACGGGACTCGTGCATTCGATGGTGCAGCAGCAGCCGTGTGCCCCACCCCCATCATCCAAATGGGACACACACACCCTTGCGCCCCCGCATAGCTTTCACCATATACTGAAAGCCGCATATGACACGCGTGCACTGTAATATAGGTAACTGCTTTGGATTATAAACATGGCTGGGGATTATGATTTATGGTATAGGTTACCTAGATGAGGGGATGGGATGTGTTGCAGCTGGCTAGAATAGTTGTGGTAATGATAGCATTTGCAGTGTGTTGGATGTTGGTTGGAGAAAGTTGTCGGCTGGCATTAACAAAAAGGAGCTAGTTTCTGAGACTGCCAAAGGGTTAACTGTGGGGCATA